>NC_141819.1:2055035-2187535 GCF_982586985.1 Callionymus lyra
GCTCCCCCGGGCTCATGCGGTGGCACTCAACCCGGCTACTGGCCGTGTCCGCAGGGTATTGGGGGGGATTCCGCCGCCGCTGCTGTGGTAGATCCCCATCTCCTTGACTCGGTCCCCTGCTATGGACTTGTTGGCGGCCTGACGGTCTGGGGGTCCTCCGTCGCCCGGCCTGGCCCCGGGGCCCTATCCCCTGACTGGTTCTTCTGGCTGCCCCTCTGCCCCGGTGCCTCGGTCGTCCTCGCCTGTGCTCGCCCTCTCGCGCCCCCGGTGGTGGTCCGCCTTCTCGCTGGTGTTTGGGGTCGGCTCTGGTGGTTATCTCGCCTGCCGGGTCCTGGTCTCCCGCGGGTTCCTGCCACGGCTTGGGCCCCTGTGTCTGGATCTGCTGTGCTAGGTATGTGCCCTCTGGCCTGGCTATTTCAACCCCCCCCCCCCCCCTGCCTCTCGCCTCTATATATCTTCACCCGTCACCGGAGTCTGTATACCTGTGTATTGTCTACATTTGTCCCAAACCCACACCTTTTTATTTCTCTCCCGGAGCCCCAGGGATCCACCTCCAGAGCTGCTGCTGATCCAGGGATCCACCTCCAGAGCTGTTGCTGATCCAGGGATCCACCTCCAGAGCTGCTGCTGATCCAGGATCTTCACCACGTCATCAGATCCCGAGTTCTCTCCAGCACCCCCATGGACCCTCCTACACTCTCCTCTTTTCTCTCACTATATCCTCCCTCACTCCTCTCCTTATCCATCTGTCTACCCCCCCATCCTTCCTCCCAGCCGGTCAAAGCGGCAGGCCGTCAACAATGAGTCGGGTTCCGATCAAGGTTTCTGCTTCTAAAAGGAAGTTTTTCCTCTCCATTGCTCACTGTACAGTGTTTTGTTTCTTGCTCTTTGTTGAATTGCTGGATCTATTTTTCCTTAATCAACTGTAGTCTTATTTCAACTGTATAGTGTCTTGAGATAACTTTGTTATGATAAGACACTTTAAATAAAATTGAATTGAATTGAATTGAATTGAATTGTGTGTGTCTGTGTGCGTGTGTGCGTGTGTATATGTGTGTGTGTGTGTCTGTGTGTGTGTGCGTGTGTATATGTGTGTATGTGTGTCTGTGTGTGCGTGTGTAAATGTGTGTCTGTGTGATTGTGTGTATATGTGTGTGTGTGTGTGCGTGTGTATATGTGTGTGTGTGTGTCTGTGTGTGTGTGCGTGTGTATATGTGTGTTAGAATCAAGGTGTGTCTTTGTCCTGAACAACAGGTGTTTTCCAGGAAGTTTAATAATGTGGATCAACAGGTTGGAGCAGATCGTGGCAGAGACTTGTGACTGAGACTATAAAAGAGTTCACCTGTGAAGGAGTGTTTCAGTCGCAGAGACATGGAGACTAGAGTTGATCTGAGATCTTGTTGCATCTGTCTGGATCTACTGAAGGATCCAGTCACTCTTCACTGTGGACACAACTACTGTAAGATCTGTGTTGAAGGTCACTGGCAGGAGAAGAACATCTACGAGTGTCCTCAGTGCAGACGGAGCTTCAGCGAGAGACCTGTCCTCCAGAAGAACACTGTGTTAGCAGAGTTAGTGGAGGAGCTGAAGAAGACTGGAGCAGCTGAGGACCTCTGCTCTGCTGGACCTGAAGATGTGACCTGTGACGCCTGCACTGGGAGGAAGATGAAAGCCCTCAAGTCCTGTCTGGTGTGTCTGGTCTCCTACTGTGACCTTCACCTCCAGACTCATCGAGAAGCTCCGGCCTTCAAGAGACACAAGCTGGTCCAGCCGTCCAAGCAGCTCCAGGAGATGATCTGCTCTGAACACGAGGAGGAGAAGAAGATGTTCTGTCGTTCTGATCAGCAGCTCATCTGTCATCTCTGTGCTGAGGACCAACACAAAGATCATGACATCGTCTCGACCACAGCAGAGAGGAGGGAGAGAGACAAAGACCTGGATCAGAGTCAAGGAAGGATCCAGCAGAAGATCCAGAAGAGAGAGAAGGAAGTGAAGCTGCTCCAGCAGGAGAAGAAGAACATCAGAGTCTCTGCTGAGGAAGCAGTGAAGGACAGTCAGGAGACCCTCGTCCAGATGATCCAGATGATCCAGAGAAGAATGCCTGACGTGGAGCAGAAGATCAGATCTCTGCAGGAGACTGAAGACGCTCGAGTCCGAGGACTTCAGGAGCAGCTGGAGCAGGAGATCTCTGAGCTGAAGAAGAAAGAGGCTGAGCTGCAGCAGCTGTCACTCACCGACAGTCACACCATCTTCCTGCAGAACTGGACCTCACTCTCAGAGGTCAGTGAAGACACGACCTCACTCTCAGAGGTCAGTGAAGACACGACCTCCTCCACGACCCTTGAGCAAACTCACCGTCGCTTCCAGGAAGTAACAGCAGCCGTGTCAGCCTGCAGAGACCAAGTCCAGGACCTTCTGAGAGACATGTGGACCGACATCTCCATGATGTTCCATCAAGAGACCAGAGAGCAGTTCCTCACACACTCACAGGACATCACTCTGGATCCAAACACTGCAAACTCATGGTTGATGTTGTCTGAAGGAAACAAGAAAGTGACAAACATGAGAGAACGTCAGCCTCGTCCTGATCATCCAGACAGATTCAAAAATTATTGTTATCAGGTCTTGAGTCAAGAGTCTCTGACTGGACGTTGTTACTGGGAGGTGAAGAGAACAGAAGGACGTGTTGATGTATCAGTTTCATACAAGAACATCAGCAGATCAGGAGGAGAAAGTATATTTGGATGTAATGACAAATCTTGGAGATTATATTGTTACGACTCTGGTTGTTCATTTATACACAACAACATCAGAACTGAAGTCTCCAGTGTCAGAGCCTCCACAGTGGGGGTGAACCTGGATCACTCTGCAGGTCTTCTGTCCTTCTACAGCGTCTCTGAGACCATGACTCTCCTCCACAGAGTCCAGACCAGCTTCTCTCAACCTCTTCATGCTGGAGTCAGTGTTCCATCCTCGTGTGAGTTTGTGAAGCTGAAGTAGACGCCAGTGAGATTGTGAGTCTCCAGGAGTGACATCATCACATGAAGCTTCAATGTTTGGATGAACGTCTCTGAGAACGTTTGTCGTTTGTGCCGCAGTGAAGACACAGTGACGTCATGTGACTGGATTAGAACCTCTGTGATTGGATTGTTCCTGATGATGACGAGTCTTCTTTAAATCTTCTTTAATAAACACCTTCATGATCCGGTGATGATGGCAGCAGTCGTTACTCAAGTACTCCACAGTACTACAAGTATATCCTGGTTACTACAGTATCTCATTGGATGTTATTGAATAATGAATTGATGAATTGATGTACATTTGTTTGATTCAATATTACAGTCTGAAAGGAATTGGATTTTGTGAAAAAAAGATTTTCTCCAAAGAAGTAAAGATGAAAGTTCAACACAAACTATATCTTGTATCAGAGAAACCAGATCCTTGGATTCAGTGTTATGTTGAGTTATGCTGTATTTTAAAAATGTACATATAGAAACATTGATTTTTATTCACTCAAATCTCCTCTTAAAACACACTTTTATTCTCTTTTAACACAGCGTGAGACTCTGAGCTGTTTTTAGTGCTTTTGACTTGTTTTATTGGATATTGTTTTATTTTTGTGTTTTAACTGCTTTCTTAGTACTTTCATGTCATTGTTCAACACTTTGTAACGACTGTTGTTTTTAAAGTGTTTTATCAATAAACTTGATTGATTGATTATTTGTTCTTATTGAAATGTTAATCTAAATCAATGAATTATCTTTTTGAATCATATTCTAAATATATCAATATATAGATTATATATATATTTGACACATTGAGTTCAATATTCTAATTCCAATAATTCAAAAACACATTTTCTAAATGCAATATTCTTTGGTTTATTCAATATAACATCGACATCTTTATATGTACTTTCTTACACCTATCATTCTTCCTGTCTGCCCAAATTCATGCAGTTCGTCACTTGTGCCACTAGGGACAATAACACACTGGACCTTTTTTATGCGAACACAAAAGACGCTTATTTATCTTCCCCCCTTCCTCCTTTGGGACGAGCTGACCACTGTCTGGTCCATCTCCTACCTGTTTACAAGCCACTTGTGAGCAGGCAACCAGCAGTGACTCGCTCGGTCAAGAAGTGGTCTGAAGAAGCTGAGGAAGCTCTGAAGGTCTGCTTTGAGACCACGGACTGGAGCATCTTCAGTGAGTCCCACAAGGAGGATATTGACGGTCTAACCACATGTGTCACGGACTACATCAACTTCTGTGTGGAGAGCATTGTGCCAACCAGAACTGTACGATGCTTCTCCAACAACAAAGCCTGGATTAATCCTGATATAAAGGCTCTCTTAAAGGAGAAGAAGAGAGTCTTTAGGTCAGGAAACAAAGAGGATCTGAGGGCAGTTCAGAAGGAGCTCAGAAGAAGGTAAGGTAAGGTAAGGTAAAACTTTATTGATCCCTCAGGAGGTCTCCTTCAGGAAATTGTTTTTTTTCCAGTAGTCAGCAATTTTTCATAAACAATAAAAAATAATACATAAAAAATAAAATAAGAAAAGAACATAAGCGGAAGAACAAGATGACACAATCTAAGTATAAAGATAAAGACAAAGAACATAGAGTCAAAGAAAAACAACAAAGACAAAGGATACAAAGACTAACATAGAACAGAACATTCAGATACTCTCACTCCACTCCTGCCCCCGAACTCAGAATTGTACAATTTAATAGCCCGAGGGATGAATGAGTCCCTGAGTCTATTTGTCTTGCACCTGGGTAGGAGCATTCGTGCTTCATCTGCTTCTCTGCTCACTGATGACAGTGTTCAGAGGATGACTGTCATCATCCATGATGGACAGTAGTTTGTTCAATGATCTCCTCTCAGCAACTGTCACCAGTGAGTCCAGCTTCATTCCAACCACAGAGCCAGCCCTCCTGATCAACCTGTTGACACTCCTCTTGGACACATTTCCACCCCAACACACCACAGCATAGAACATGACACTGGCCACCACAGACTGGTAGAACATGCAGAGGAGCTTCTTGCAGATGTTAAATGATCGAAGCCTCCTCAGAAAGTACAGTCTACTCTGAACTTTCTTATATACATGGTCTGTATTGAAGGACCAGTCCAGATTACTGTCCATCCACACACCGAGGTACTTATAGTTGTCCACTATCTCCACCTCGTCGCCTCTGATGGACACTGGACGTGGCTTTGTCCTGGACCTCCCGAAGTCCAAGACCAGCTCCTTGGTCTTTGAGGTGTTCAGCTGCAAGTGGTTCCTCTCACTCCAGTCCACAAAGTCACTTATCAGACTCCTATACTCGTCTTCGCTGTTGTCCCTGATGCATCCAACAATGGCAGTGTCGTCAGCATACTTCTGGACGAGACTCAGCTCTAAGTTGTAGCAGAAGAATGAAGTGTAGATGGTGAAGAGGAGAGGGGCCAGTACTGTCCCCTGAGGTGCTCCTGTACTGCACACCACAGTGTCAGACTTGATATCCTTCAGCATGACATACTGTGGTCGATCAGTAAGATAGTCCGTAATCCAGGAGACCAGACCAGGGTCCACATGCATCTTAGTCAGTTTGTCCTGGAGCAGAGTGGGTTGGATAGTGTTGAAGGCACTAGAAAAGTCCAGGAACAGGATTCTCACTGAACCGCTTCCTTTATCCAAGTGGGAGTAGGTCCGATGCAGGAGGTGAAGGATGGCATCTTCCACACCAACTGCTGGCTGGTAGGCAAACTGCAGAGGGTCGTGCGCGTGCCGGACTTGTGGCCTGAGATGTTTGAGTACCAGCCGCTCCAGTGACTTCATCAGCTGCGAAGTCAGTGCCACCGGTCTGTAATCGTTCAGCACACTTGGTCGGATCTTTTTAGTGACTGGAACGATACAGGAAGTCTTCCACAGAGTTGGTACTTTCCCCAGCCAGAGGTTGAAGACATGCTGGAGTGGCTCAGCTAGTTCAGCACCGCAGGTCTTTAGCAGTCGAGCAGACACCTTATCAGGACCAGCAGCCTTCCCTGGACGAATCCTCCGAAGTACATCCTGTACCTGGAGTGAGGTGAAGCTGGGAAGTGGTTGTGTGGAGCTGAGGGGGGCACAAGAAGGTGGGGCAGGTCCCGAGGCAGGCAGCAGTGAGGGTGATGAAAAAGTTATTCAGTCCATTTGCCTCCTCCACCGTGTCCACTGCAGTCAGAGAGGCCTTGGTCTTGTGTCCAGTGATGGTTTTAACACCATCCCAGACTCTCTTATTTCTTCTCGGCTCAGCTTCTCCTCCAACCTCCTCCTGTAGGTGTCCTTTGCCTCCCTCAAGCATCGCTTCACCTCCTGCTGAGCTGATGGCGTCCCTGTCCCTGCTCCTGAAAGCCACTTTCTTCCTGTTAAGGACATCCTTGACCTCCTTTGTTACCCACGGTTTATTATTAGGGTAACAGCGGACAGTCTTAGTAGGGGCGACAACGTCCAAGCAGAAATTTAAATAATTTGTTAGACAGTGTGTCTGACCCTCGATGTCCTCACCATGAGACCTCAGCAGCACATCCAAGTCTGTTGTTTCCAAGCAGTCTCTGATGGCGTCCTCCACAACTGGTGTCCACTTTCTGATTGTCTTAGTGGTCACAGTCTGTCTCTGCACCAGAGGAATGTACTGTGAATGAAGGTGGACCAGGTTATGATCGGACCTTCCAAGTGGAGGGAGAGGTTTGGCTCTGTAGGCGTCCTTCAAGTTGGAATAAAGAAGGTCAATTGTCCTGTTTTTCCTGGTGGGACAATCCACGGCCTGATGGAAAGTAGGCAGAGTAGAGTCCAGGTTGGCATGATTAAAGTCTCCAGAGATGATGATAAATGCGTCAGGATGTTGATTCTGAAGTCGAGCTGTCATTGTGTGGATCTTCTCACAGGCAGATGCAGCCGCAGCGCTCAGAGGAATGTAAACGCACAGCGCGATCACGTGACTGAACTCACGCGGTAGATAATATGGACGCATGCTGACAACCAACAGTTCTAAATCTTGACAACACAAGACTTTTTTCACAGTAACGTGTCCCGGACTACACCAGCGTTTATTCACGTACATGATCAGACCTCCTCCTCTGCGCTTCCCACAGGCGTCTGCGTCTCTGTCCGCTCTGACGGTGCTGAAACCAGGCAGGTCCACGTGTGCGTCCGGAGTCAGCTGCGTGAGCCACGTCTCTTTGAAGATCAACATCTCTCAATAGATCCGCTGGTTGTTGAGGGCAGACAGCTCGTCGATCTTATTCGTCAGTGAATTGACGATCAGGGAGGGAAAGGAGAGGTACAGGAGGAAGATGGAAGAGAGTCTGGCCAATTACAACACCAGAGATGTCTGGAGAGGTTTAAAATCCATATCCGGACATCAGACCAGGCTCTCTGTAGCGGCGGGGGATCTAAAATGGTCCGACAACTTAAACAGTTATTTTTCAAGGTTTGAGGTGTCGGCTCCCCCCCCTGCTTCTACACCATTCACACCTCTACATTTACCTTCTCCTCCCCCCCGAGCTTGTATTGTTTCAGCCCCCCCGCTGACTCCCCCACCCCAGCCTGTCCCTCACACCTCTCCAGGTGAGAAATCAGCTCAGGAGAACCAGGACAACAAAGGCCCCTGGACCAGACGGCATCGGTGGCAAAGTACTCAAGACGTGCTCTGACCAGTTAAGTGAAATTGTTGGACTTCTGTTCAACATGAGCTTGACCCTGGGAAGAGTTCCACTACTGTGGAAGACGTCCTGTGTGGTACCGGTGCCGAAGACTCAGCACCCTAAGGATCCCAGCTGCTACAGACCTGTGGCCTTGACATCCCACCTTATGAAGGCTCTGGAGCGGCTGGTCCTTAGTCACCTGAGTCCTCTGGTGCGCTCCTCCATGGATCTGTTGCAGTTTGCCTACCAACCTGACATCGGCGTGGAGGACGCCATCATCTTCCTTCTCCACCGAGCACTTTCTCACCTGGAGTTCCCTGGAAGCACTGTGAGGATCCTTTTCCTGGATCTAAGCAGTGCTTTCAATACCATCAGGTCAGACATCCTGAGGGACAAGCTGGAGCTGTCTGGAGCGGACACTCACCTCACGGACTGGATTGTGGACTACCTCACCAACCGTCGACAGTTCGTGAGGACCCGGGATGGTGTTTCGAAGACTGTACTGTGCAGTGTAGGGGTCCCCCAGGGAACAGTGTTGGCACCTTTCCTTTTTTCACTGTACACTGCAGACTTCCAACACCTTTCTCCCACCAGTCACCAGCAAAAGTTCTCGGACGACTCCGTCATCGTCGGCCTCATTAAGGACGGGGATGACGGGTCGTACCGGGGACTTGTCCAGGACTTTGTTGACTGGTGCCTGGAAAACCACCTCCACATCAACTCCAGCAAAACTAAGGAGTTGATTGTGGATTTCCGGCGGTGTCCCTCCATCTCCCCCTCACCACTGAACATCCAGGGACAGGACATTGAGATTGTCACGTCTTACAAGTTCCTGGGTGTTCACCTCAACAACCGCCTGGACTGGGTGGATAACACTGCTGCTCTTTATAAAAAAGGGTGGAGTAGACTCTACCTGCTCCGGAGGTTGAGGTCGTTTGGTGTCCAGGGGTCACTCCTGAAGTCATTCTGACTCAGTAGTGGCCTTTGCCATCTTCAACGGTGTGGTCTGCTGGGGGAGCAGCATGACAGCTAAGGATAGGGCTAAACTGGAAAGCCTTATTAAGAAGGCCGGTTACGTCCTAGAAATTACTATATCCTCGTGTTGGAATAGTTGTGAAAATTTCTTGTGTTTTTGAAAAATACTACGTCCTCGTGTTGGAGTAGTGAGAATTGTGAAATATTACTATATCCTCGTGTTGGAATAGTTGTGAAGACTTCTTGTGTTTTTGAAAATACTACGTCCTCGTGTTGGAGTAGTGGGAATACTATATCCTCGTGTTGGAATAGTGGTACAAGTGTTGTTTTAACAGGTTTTAAAGAAAATACTATATCCTCGTGTTGGAATAGTGGTACAAGTATTATTGTGGCAAGTTTTTTAAATTTTTAGAAGTCCTCGAGGTGAACAATTGTTGAAAAATATTGAATAGAAGATTAGAGGTGTTGGCTTGTTCCGTAATTCTCGTGTTGAATACCGTCGTGGTCGGGGGACAAATTGATAAATAAAAGGTTTTTAAATATTGTATTGTTGTATGTGAAAATAATTGTAGGATAAATATACAATTTTGAACATAAAAAAAAAAACAGGAACTAGGGCGTAGTCCGGAAATACTGGTCTCATTGGTATCATAACTAGACTAAGAAAAACTGTTAAAATTTTAGAAGTACTATAAAAATAAATCCAAACTAAAATGTCGAGTAAATTACAGAAAGAATTTATTCTTTCCACAGATTGGATTGATTGGTCGAGATGTGTCCCGCATCCTCAAAAAATGTCTTTGTCAGATCAGTTACAGGCCGCAGTTCAGGTCTATAGTGGAAATTTTGCGCCAAATGAACGAGATGAAAAAAAAGCAAAAATGGTGAAATGGTTTACAGAGACTCAAAATGCAGGTTACCTTCCTCAAAACAGTTCCATTCATCTTCTAACTGATGTGTTGAATAGAGTTGAACACAAGCTTATCGGAAGAATAAACTAAATGGAGGCGGAAGGCACTTCGAAATTAACATTGAAAGGGAGAAATAGAGCAGGAAGAGTGAAAAATCTTCAAGACACAAAATGTTTGGTAAGATGGTTGCATCTGTCCACTGCTCTGCTTGTGACTAAATCAGTTACAGGAAGTACAGCTGCTGGTATCAAAGGGGTGGAGTCAATCCCGCCCTCTGAGAAAGAGGCGGGGGAAGATTGGAAAGGAAAGTTGAAACAAGGCCTTTTCGATTCCGAGACGAACTCTGAGCTGATTGTTCTCCAGGCAACCAGGGATCCCACTATACCTTACTTCAAGAATCAGGTGAGAAAGATTTTATCTTATTTTCCTCATAGATTTATAATCTAAAATTAAGTTTATATTTGGTTAGGAAAAGATTACATATATATTTTATATTAGTTTTGGTTGCCTGGAAGAATAAACGTAAGTCTCTGGTTCTGTCACAAATTTAGATTATATTTTTCAATAGTGCTTTCTCAAGCTGATGCTCGTTTTTTGGGGTATTGCATGGTCAGTGTTGTTTGTTGTTGTATTAAGTGTAGACGACATTATCGTGTCCCCGGAAGAAGAAGCATCGTTGAAAAAAGGAAAAAAAAAAAAACGTTGATTAGATTTTAAGTTGAATTGATGGGCAGAGGAGATGGTTACACGACCGGGTAACCCTGGGGAATTCTGAGTAGGGGTGGAGTGTAGCTGGCTCCCTCTACAGGGCATCTGACGTTTTTCCAGATTCCTAAACTAGTTAGGATGCTTGGCCAATCGGTGATTATGGTAGACGTACTTTTTCAGTAAGCCAAGTAGCTATCATAAATTGGGGGATATGTGGTGATGGAGGGGTCTCTCCCAATATCCTGTTCTGAAGACTCTGCCAGCCGGTGTGTAGGCCAGTTAGATATCATTGTGTTCGGTGTTGAGGGGTCTCCACAAAAATTTGGCAGTATAGTTAGGGCTAGTTAATTTTTCCGAACCATCACGGTGATCGATAAATTCTCATTGGTGATTAGTTTAGAGTTAGTTGGACGGGGGTTGAAATAGAATGGATGAGTTGAGGGGTCTCCTATCCAGGGTGTTTGGAAGCTAATTGAGCGGTCGAGGGGCTCCTGCCATTATGACTTCAACACTTTAGACACGACAGGCTGGTAAGAGTCTCGTTCCACGTAGCATAGTTTGTCTCTCTGGCCTGTTTTGGTAAAATACTGTTGTCGTCGTGTTGTTTGTTTAAATTGTCTGTGTCTGTATGTTTGTATCTTTTGAATAATATTTTTCTCACTGCGATACTTGTAAATATTAGCATTCATTTGTGTGAGATCTCTGACTTTCTGTGACTCAGCTGAGAGTCCAGGTTCGTGTGTCTTTGGACACTATCTCTTGCTGATAAGAACACTGCTTCTTGGCAGACGTTGTTACTTGTCAGCTGCTTCAAGTTCGAATGAGCTCCGAAAGACAGTTTCCTTGTTGGTGGGAGTGGTTTCGCTTGGAGGTTGAACTTCTAAGACTTCCTACTTTTCCTCACCGACCCTCCCGTTGTATTCATGTGTTCTCTAAACGCACACACATTCTTACGTCATCTTGAATTCTATTCACTATTGGGTTTGATTACTTAATTATGGTATATATGAATATACAGTTAATTAGTGGTATAATGGGTTTAAGAAGAAAAACAAACCAACTCACATTTCAATTTTCTCCTTCTTCTGCTACATCGTCAATCGATCAACTCACAATTGGTCACATTGCGTGTAACTTTGGTGTTTTGTGTTGCTAATACTGCTTATCAGAAACAAGTGTGTCATTGACTGCTTGCACGCGTGTACGTTTGTTGATATCTAGTTCCTGTTTTCTCTTCTTCTTCTCTCAATTTCTGATCTTTGGTGTTGTATTTGCTATGCTGCCCCCTGCTGGTTTGCTCTTTGTTTACTTCTTAATTGACTTCTGTTCTGACTCAATTGGTGTAATTATTTAATTACTAATTAATTTAATCAATTGCAGTTTATTCTGTTTTCTTAATTTTTCAATTATTACTTTAAATCAATTTTATTATTTTAACAATTAGTCATAAATTTACTATTTTTAGTAAATTAAGGATTGGATTTTTATCTTTTAATTATTGGAGGAATATTAAGTTAGATGTTGTATTTGGTCTTTAGACAGTCACTCTTATTCCTCTTTGTCAATTGTGCTATATATATATATGCAACTAATTAGGAAGTTAAATAAATAATAAAAAATAAATACTAAGTTGTTAATTGACAATTGTTTTGACTTGAATCATTTTAATTAATTAGTATATATGTGATTAGATCTAATTGCATTTATTATTTTCAAATTATTCCATTTTATTTTTATTTTTTTTATTATTAATATCTTAGCTTACTATTTGTTTTATTTTTATTATTATCTCGGATTTTATAATGGATTTTAATTAGTTAATTGAAGTTTTGGTTCTTAATTTAGATTTTTAAATTCTTCCTCGTTTATATTTTCATTTAATTATTTTTTGATAATCGCTTCTTTACTTATTATTATTATTATTATTTTTAGCATTATTATTAATATCATTAATATTATTATTAATTTGTTCTATTCATTTATTGACAAGACAAAAGTAACTATTACTACAGGTGACAAGTTAAAGCTCCTGACAGGGAAGAAAAATAAGAAACTTTAAACTCTGTTTTAACTTAATGGTAATTAATTACACAAAGTGCCCTTATTGAGCTCTTGAGCCAGATACAGCTAATTAGGATTCAACTTAAAGACTTAAAAGAGCTTCTCTAAAAAATAGAGAAGATGATAGATGATGATAGTTCTAGGCTCCTATCATAGATGATAGTTGATGATAGTTCTAGGCTCCTATCATAGATGATAGTTGATGATAGTTCTAGGCTCCTATCATAGATGATAGTTGATGATAGTTCTAGGCTCCTATCATAGATGATAGTTGATGATAGTTCTAGGCTCCTATCATAGATGATAGTTGATGATAGTTCTAGGCTCCTATCATAGATGATAGTTGATGATAGTTCTAGGCTCCTATCATAGATGATAGTTGATGATAGTTCTAGGCTCCTATCATAGATGATAGTTGATGATAGTTCTAGGCTCCTATCATAGCTCCCTATTGGCCACTGGCTGGAGTGCATGGGTGTGGCAGGAGAAGAGGACGAGGGGATGGAAACAAACAAAGAATTTTGGTCAACAATGGCGCATTTTTGGCTTTTAGTCCAGGAACTTTGGTCCAGTTCCCTATTGGTGACACCTACAATTGAAGCAATCTTTCTGAGCTGAACAAACAAGATCTCAACCTCAACAACTCTCCACCAAGAATGAACTTCTGCTCCAGAGAGGGAGGAGCTGTACTGGTTCAACGGGATTGAACATCTGATTTCTCTGATCTTGAAAAGACTTTTGAGACTTCATTCCTATGATCCACCTTTGGACCCCCCACACTGCACTAAGAACTATGTCTGGGATGATGATGAACGTGATTATGAAGACAAATGGCACGATCTGGTCGCAAACATGAACTTGACTCTTGTCTGCGGCGACATTTTTGTGGTCCTGATGGTGTGGCTGCTGAACTAACAACTGAACAAGGTTCTCTATGCTCTCTGACACTTCTGTCCCTCGTGTTGCTCTTGCTGTGGTTGCTGGTGGAGAAGCTAGGTTCTATATATTATATATATATATATTATATAGATATTATAACAGGGCCCTGAGATAAATGATTAAGAAATGCAAAGTTGTTTGTGATTTGACGAAAAAGTAGACAAATCTAGCCTGTAAGAGACATATCTTCCTGAGTCTAAAATGTAACAGTAAAAAGTTAATCCCAGAATAACATCCTCTGATTGCTCCACTCAGAGCTATGATGAAAGCAGCCTTAAGAAAACTAAACAAAAACTTGTGTGGTCGACTGATGCAGAATTTTATTTAAACTAATTAAAAGTGACTCTGTCTAGAGCTGCTGACTTGTCACCTCCAGAGACTAGACTATAGAGACTAAAATACTGTAGGAGGAAAGGTCAAAGAAAAAAAAATAGATTAAGAGATAAATTAAAAGAAACACTGAGAAATATAAATATGACATTCTTCTCTCTAGAAGAATAAACCAAATAACTATAGACTAATAGGAAATCTCCTTGAAGTGAATATTTGAAACTAGTTAAGATAAGCAAAAGAGTAATCTAGAATAGATACTGTATTTCTGTTGTGGGTAAATAATTAAAGAGCTCTGACTGACACCTGATCTAATTAACCATTACATTCATAAAACACATTTGAACTCACACAATACTCTCAGACATTCACATAGATATTACAAATAACACACTGAGCTCAGAGATAAACAAACAAACACATGATGTTTTCAATTTAAATTGAATAAGATAAAGAGGTGTCTCTGCTACGACCTGCTCCCTGTGTGTGTGTGTGTGTGTGTGTGTGTGTGTGTGTGTGTGTGTGTGTGTGTGTGTGTGTGTGTGTGTGTGTGTGTGTGTGTGTGTGTGTGTGTGTGTGTGTGTGTGTGTGTGTGTGTGTGTGTGTGTGTGTGTGTGTGTATGTGTGTGTGTGTGTGTGTGTGTGTGTGTGTGTGGGTGTGTGTGTGTGTGTGTGTGTGAGAGAAGAAAGAATTCCCTCGAACCTCCGCCTCGGTTTCTCTCTTCACCATGAAGTCAAAACATACTGATCATTTGAACTCTCTGCTAACTTCAAGGTTTATTAAAAAAAAAAAAAAACACATGACAAACTTTAACAGACATCCACAGATCAAAGTTATGAATACACAACTCGTGACACACACACAATATCCTCATCATCACCTGAATAGATTCAAAACTGACCTTCTCATAACTTCTGATCATTCTTATCCTGTCAGAGGTGGTGTTGAGAAGCTCCAGAGAGGGAGAAATAAGAAGCCACTGTCCACTGCAGACTTAAATATATCATAGAAGGTAAACAAGAAACATGAGCCAGCATGAGTAAAGCTAAAACTTGACTAGCAAGTTTAAATGTAGTTTAGGAAACTACTCTTTGGACATGTGGTGATATAGTTAAGATGTGTAAATTAACAAACACAAGAAATCATGATTTAAGATAAATACAACTTCCCTCAAACTAATAAGACTTTACTTAATGCTAAAAGAAGGAACATAGTGGTGTTATATATTTAAAAGGACATTCAATCGGACTTGACAAAATATCAAAAGGTAATCGCGCGGCAGATGCATTGGCAAAACAAACCGCGGGTTATCAGCCACAAGGGCAAATGATGGTGGTTCCAGCTGAAGAAATGGATGGTCATCTTGGTGAAAAATTCTTCACATTCAATCTCAAGCATCACCTGAAGAAATTTCAATGTGGATAAATCAAGGCTCAGGGAAAACAGAAGAAGGTGTCTGGTGTAAAAGTGTTGTGGTCACAGCTGCCTGCTGTGTTCCCCTCCCCCTGGTCTGCCACTCCACCTGTCGCCTCACCTCACACCTGGTCCTCATCACCAATCACACTCACCTGTTCCTGATCCCCAATCAACCCCCTTCATCTACCCTTGGATTCCCCGCGGTCGGCGCCAGATCGTACTCTACTCTACCGTGGTAACTATACGTGACTGGCTCAGTTTATGTGTTACCTCGTTCGCGTATTGAAGTCTCTCGTTGTTTTTTCGGACCTCAGCTAACTTTTGTTCCTCTGCCTGCAGTAACTCGGATCCCTCACTCCAGCTCGCCGATCTCGCTCTCCCTCCGGCTTCCCCTTCAACTACCTGCTTCCCCTTCGTTCAATAAACCCCTTTTGTACTCTCTGGAACTTCGCCTCTGTCTGCTCTTGGGTTCAGCATCGCAGAACATAACAGAACGATCTGGCCAAGATGGACCCAGCGGACATGGCAAAAGTCCACGGAGCTCTCGCCACTCAAGGCACTCAGATTGCCGAGCACAGCCAAGCCCTCCGGGACGCTATGGAAGCCTTCAAAAACATCGCCACCCGAGTCACTCTGATGGCCGCACAACTGGATGCATTGGTTCCCCACACACCGGAACCCCCACTGCTTACGACTCCTCCGCCTGCCCCCACTTCCCCAGCACACCTGCCACGAGCCCGAGAACCTCTCATTCCTGCGCCCGAACGCTACGCCGGGGACATGGGTACGTGCAGGGCCTTTTTGATTCAGTGTTCCCTAGTCTTCAGTCAACAACCCCTCACCTACCCCACTGAGAAGGCTAAGATAGCTTACATTATGGGGTCACTTAAGGGGAATGCCTTAGCGTGGGCCTCAGCAGTATGGGACAGTGATTCTCCAGTCAGGGATAATTTTGATCTTTTTGTTGCGGAAATGAGGAAGGTTTTTGATCACCCCGTGGAGGGAGGGGACACCGCCAAACGCCTTATTTCCTTACGCCAGGGCTCCCGCAGTGTAGCTGAGTTCTCCGTAGAGTTTAGGACTTATGCAGCAAGATCGGGCTGGAATGATAAGTCTCTACGTGGGATTTTTCTTTCTGGTCTCAGTGAGTCCATCAAGGATGAGCTGGTTACTAGGGAGGAGGCTGAGACTCTGGACGAAATTATCTCCGTTTCTATCCGGCTGGATAACCGCCTACGTGAGCGGCGTAGGGAGAGGACAGGGAGTTCCATATCCCCAGCACTCTCTACTATCCATTCCTCACACTTCCCGAGAGCTACCCCCTCTGCCCCCGTGAGATGTGCTGTGCCCGAAGAGGAACCCATGCAGCTGGGGCGCACTCGTCTCACCGAAGCTGAGCGGTCCCGTCGTTTAAAGAATGGGGTGTGTTTGTACTGTGCACAACCCGGACATCTCATCTCCACCTGTTTGTCACTGCCAAAAGACAAGGCCCAGCAGTGAGACTCGGGGCCCTGCTGAGCCACCCTCCTTCCGTCCCCGTTCCTCTCGGTTCACGCTCTCTCCTGGATGCCACTCTTCTGTTCCTCGGACGTCCCTTGCCAGTACCCGCCCTGGTGGACTCAGGAGCGGACGAAAACTTCATTGACGCCAAGTTCGCTTCTCAGGTTGGCATCACTTTCGAAAAATTACCCTCGCCCCTTAACGCTAACGCCTTAGATGGCCGCCACCTGGCCCTTATTACTCATCGTACCAAGCCCCTGGAATTAATTGTTTCTGGTAATCACCATGAGAAACTTCAGTTTCACGTTATCCAGTCTCCTCGTACCCCTCTGGTCCTGGGTTACCCCTGGCTCAAGCTGCACAACCCCCATTTCGACTGGTCGTCTGGCAAGGTGGTGAGTTGGAGCACCTTCTGTCATTCCACATGCCTTCAATCTGCACTACCTCCAGCAGAGGGAGTTGTTCCCTCGCCCCAAGTACCCCCCGACCTCTCCTTGGTTCCCCCAGCCTATCACGACCTAGGAGAGGTGTTTAGCAAGTGTCGTGCGCTCACCCTGCCCCCTCATCGCCCCTATGACTGTCCCATTGATCTCCTCCCCGGCGCCCCCTTGCCCAGTAGTCGCCTGTATAACTTGTCCCGGCCAGAGAGGGAGGCAATGGAGAAGTACATCAAAGATTCTCTTTCGGCTGGCCTCATAAGACCCTCCTCCTCCCCTGTTGGTGCTGGCTTCTTTTTCGTCTCCAAAAAGGACAAGTCTCTTCGTCCTTGTATCGACTTCAGGGGACTCAACAACATTACGATCAAGAACAAGTATGCCCTGCCCCTCATCAGTTCCGCGTTCGAGCCACTGCAGGGCGCTACAGTCTTCTCAAAATTGGACCTACGCAATGCCTACCACCTGGTGCGCATCCGTGAAGGGGATGAGTGGAAGACTGCTTTTAACACCCCCCTTGGCCATTTCGAATACCTGGTCATGCCCTTCGGTCTCTCTAATGCCCCTGCAGTGTTCCAGAACCTCGTAAATGACGTCCTCCGGGACTTTCTCAACCGCTCGGTTTTTGTCTATCTGGACGACATACTTATTTTTTCTCGGAACGAGGAGGAGCACTGCCAGCACGTCCGACAAGTTCTTCAGCGGCTGTTGGAGAACAAACTCTATGTTAAGGCCGAGAAGTGTGAGTTCAGTGTCACCTCGGTATCCTTCCTTGGGTTCATCGTAGCGAGCGGACAAGTGAGGACCTGCCCCGAGAAGGTCAGTGCGGTGACAGACTGGCCCATCCCCAATTCCCGCAAGAAACTGCAGCAGTTTCTGGGGTTTGCTAACTTCTACCGGAGATTCATCCGGAACTACAGCAGGGTTGCAGCCCCTCTCACTCGTCTCACCTCTCCTGCCCTCCCATTTGCCTGGTCACCCGAGGCGGAGACTGCCTTCTCTGATCTAAAGAGACTTTTCTCGTCTGCCCCCATTCTCATCCAACCCGACCCCTCCAGGCAATTCATCGTGGAGGTCGATGCGTCTGACACAGGGGTGGGGGCAGTCCTGTCCCAGCGCTCTGCCTCTGACGAGAAGATTCACCCCTGCGCGTTTTTCTCTCGGCGGCTGGCACCTGCTGAGCGCAACTATGATGTTGGTAACAGAGAGTTGTTGGCTGTGAAATTGGCGTTGGAGGAATGGCGCCACTGGCTTGAGGGGGCTGAACAACCGTTCGTGGTTTGGACGGACCACAAGAACTTGTCCTACATCCAGGCAGCGAAGCGTCTTAATTCCCGCCAAGCCCGATGGGCCCTCTTTTTTGGGCGATTTAATTTCACCCTCACTTACCGTCCGGGTTCTCGTAACGTCAAGCCTGATGCCCTCTCTCGTCAGTTCAACCCTGAGGACGCACCGGCCTCCCCTGACACGATCCTCTCCCCTTCTTGCCTCCGGATCGCTGCCGTCACCTGGGAAATTGAGTCCCTCATCCGGGAAGCCCAAGTCACAGAACCAGATCCGGGTAACGGTCCTCCTAACCGTCTCTTCGTGCCCAGTGCGGTTCGCTCCCAAGTTCTGGTGTGGGTCCACACATCACGCTTCCCCTGTCACCCTGGCGTGGTCCGCACCCTGTCCCTCCTGAAGAGGTACTTTTGGTGGCCAGCGATGGACGCCGACACTCGGGCATTCGTGCTCGCCTGCACGGTTTGTGCTCAGGCCAAGTCCTCCCATCAAGCTCCTGCTGGTCTGCTACGTCCCCTTCCCGTTCCTGGTCGGCCCTGGTCTCACATCGGCCTGGACTTTGTGACCGGTCTTCCTCCCTCTAGGGGCCACACTGTGATCCTAACGGTGGTGGACAGATTTTCTAAGGCAGTTCACTTCATTGCCCTCCCCAAGCTCCCCAGTGCCACAGAGACTGCCCAGCTGCTTGTGCAGCATGTCGTCCGCCTCCACGGGATTCCCACTGACCTCGTCTCCGACCGTGGCCCTCAATTCATCTCCCAAGTTTGGAAGGCCTTCTGCCAAGCACTTGGAGCCTCTGTCAGCCTGTCTTCAGGATTCCAACCACAGACGAATGGGCAGGCGGAGAGAGCTAACCAGGACCTGGGGACTGCACTTCGTTGTGTGGCTGCGCGCAACCCCTCTGCATGGAGCGACCATCTCTCTTGGATTGAGTATGCCCACAATTCCATGTCCTGCGCTGCCACCGGCATGTCTCCATTTGAGTGTTCCCTGGGGTACCAGCCACCCTTGTTTCCCGCCGAGGAGGAGGATATCTCTGTCCCCTCGGTTCAACACCATCTCCGCCGTTGCCGCAAGATGTGGAGGGTCGCACGCTCCGCTCTGCTGCGCTCCGCCGAGCAGAACCGGCGCATTGCCGACCGCCACCGGGCTCCCGCTCCTGCCTATCGGGTGGGCCAACAGGTGTGGCTGTCCTCAAAGGATCTCCCCCTAAAGACTGGCTCCAAGAAGCTAACCCCTCGTTTTGTTGGCCCCTTCCCTATTGTGTCCATCGTCAACCCCTCAGCTGTCACACTCAAGCTGCCTCCAGCCATGCGCGTTCACCCCACCTTCCATGTATCTCGCCTTAAGCCAGTCTCCGTCAGCTCTCTCTCTCCCCCTCCCCCCTCCTCCCCGTTTGATTGACAGTCACCCAGCTTTCACAGTTCGGCGGTTGTTGGACGTTTGTCGTCGGGGCAGGGGGCATCAATACCTCGTGGATTGGGAGGGTTATGGGCCAGAGGAAAGGAGCTGGGTTTCGCGGGGTCTCATCCTCGACCCTTCCATCATCCGTGACTTCCATCAGGCTCACCCAGAGAGGCCTAGGCCGCCTAGAGTCGTCCCTTGAGGGGGGGGTACTGTTGTGGTCACAGCAGCCTGCTGTGTTCCCCTCCCCCTGGTCTGCCACTCCTCCTGTCGCCTCACCTCACACCTGGTCCTCATCACCAATCACACTCACCTGTTCCTGATCCCCAATCAACCCCCTTCATCTACCCTTGGATTCCCCGCGGTCGGCGCCAGATCGTACTCTACTCTACCGTGGTAACTATACGTGACTGGCTCAGTTTATGTGTTACCTCGTTCGCGTATTGAAGTCTCTCGTTGTTTTTTCGGACCTCAGCTAACTTTTGTTCCTCTGCCTGCAGTAACTCGGATCCCTCACTCCAGCTCGCCGATCTCGCTCTCCCTCCGGCTTCCCCTTCAACTACCTGCTTCCCCTTCGTTCAATAAACCCCTTTTGTACTCTCTGGAACTTCGCCTCTGTCTGCTCTTGGGTTCAGCATCGCAGAACATAACAAAAAGGGGACGCCCGGCTGCACCAGTAGCCTATCTGAAATCTCTAATCCTTGAGGCACATGGTCCTACACATGTAGGTAGAGAAGAAACAATTCGAAGATTGGACAATTGGTGGCATCCATTTAAAAACCAAATGGTGAAACAAGCACTAATCTCGTGTAATGTTTGCAATCAAGCTGCAATTAGGCCTACTCTTAAACCATTACCAGGACTAACACACCCTTCAGTTTTCTTTCCAGGACAAATGGTTGTTATCGACTATACTGACATGTTGGTCCCAGTTTCTGGATACAGGTACCTGTTGGTGATGGTGGACGCCTACTCAGGATGGCCAGAAGCATATCCTTGCCGGAAAGAAGATGCAAAAAGCGTCTCTAAACATTTGGTTAACCATTACATTCCAACTCATGGTTTTCCCCATTGTCTGAAAAGTGACAATGGCTCGCATTTCAAGAACACCCACTTACAACAGGTGGAGCGCCAATTGGGCCTCAAACACAAGTTTGGTTCTGTTTACCACCCCCAGTCACAGGCACAGGTGGAGAGAATGAACAGGACATTAAAGGACAACCTCAACCGAGTCATGATAAGTACTGGAGTCAATTGGCTCGCGGCACTACCAATGGCACTGATAAGTGTTCGAATGTCTGTTAATACCCGGACGGGCTACTCTCCATTCGAACTCCACACAGGTCGCTGTTTTCCAGGACCCCACGCTCCATTACCAATATCAAACCTAAAGGGTAAGACAACACACACGCCATTTGTCTCAACTGTATCTGTGTTGAGACAACTGTGTCTTGGCTCCAGGTTCTCCAAGCAGACTGAAGAGGACCCCAAGCAACCTGTCCCACTGCAGGTCACCCCGTGTGTCTACCTGAAGGTGCTCAAGCGAAAGTGGACGGAACCACGCTGGACTGGTCCTCATCGCGTACTGGAAAGGACATCTCACGCCCTCCGGCTGGAAGGCAAAGGAGACACCTGGTTCCACCTGACGCAGTGTGCAGCTGACCCCGAGAGCTGTGACAAACCCCTCCTCAACGTCAACGCCCACACCCCATCTACAACCCTGCCCCCCACCAACGTCGTCCCCGTCAACCTGGACAATCCTTCATCACCCCCGTCATCACTGTCTAACGTCTGACTGCTTGGCATGGCACCAAGAGTCTTGTGAGGAATTTTCCCTGCATCAACAACTGCCGCAGGTTTTTGCCCACACACTGAGCACTGAACACTGTCCTGATCAAGAAAAGGTGCAAGACCTCCTTGAATCCGCTGTTTCATTTTGCACTCTCTGAGTTTCGTTACGTTCTCTCGCATTTTTAATAATTTAGCTGTTGCACACTTAGTATTACCCATGGCTACCAGTATTCCTCGACATGTAATACGCTTGCATGTTTCTCAGGCGATAATTTTAAAGGGTTTTAAAATTTGTAGCAATTTTGTATTCCGTTTTTTATCCGTTTTTATCTCTTGGTTGTTGTCCTCCTTCAGAGGCCAAAAGGGGAAGTTGAAGCCTCATTATATTTCTGTCAATCTGTTTGCATAACCTTATCACCTGTATTTGTTCGGGTGACACGCACTGAGTGTTCTATTCAATAAAGGTCAAGCCCGAACACTCAGGAAACGTGTCAATAACTTCTGTCTGTAACTTTCACCCCATTAGTCAGACATAACACCAACTGAATGTTACCTTATAAGGACTTGTGTGCAACAGTAGACAGACAACGGCCTTGTAAGAATATATGTGCGTTTTCTCGTAACTCAGAGCTCTGCGCACCTCTCGTTGTTATACATCTTGTGTAACTTCTTAATAAACCTTTTTGCCTGACTTCACGGACCGGACTCTGTCTCTCTACCCAAAGGATCCAACGAATCTGCTCGACTACTTCAAAAACCACCTCCACATCAACTCCAGCAAAACTAAGGAGTTGATTGTGGATTTCCACCTCCATCTCCCCCTCACCACTGAACATCCAGGGACAGGACATTGAGATTGTCACGTCTTACAAATTCCTGGGTGTTCACCTCAACAACCGCCTGGACTGGGTGGATAACACTGCTGCTCTTTATAAAAAAGGGTGGAGTAGACTCTACCTGCTCCGGAGGTTGAGGTCGTTTGGTGTCCAGGGGTCACTCCTGAAGTCATTCTATGACTCAGTAGTGGCCTTTGCCATCTTCAACGGTGTGGTCTGCTGAGGGAGCAGCATGACAGCTAAGGATAGGGCTAAACTGGAAAGCCTTATTAAGAAGGCCGGTTACGTCCTAGGGCGCCCCCTGGATCCTGTGGAGGAAGTGTCTGGGAGGGGGATACAGAGCAAGATGGCCTCCATGAGGAAGAACTTATCTCACCCTCTCCAGCACACACTGAGGGCATTGAGGAGCTCCATCAGTGATAGGATGCTCCATCCCAGGTGGGTGAGGGAGAGGTACTGCAGTACCTCCTGCTGCCATCAGACTCCACAACAAGAACACAGCCAGATAATATTTAACAGCACCTCTTCTTGTTATTTTTGTAAATATTTTGTGTATATAATATAGGGCAGATTTTTATTCTATTCTATTTAGATTTTTCTTTTCTTTTTATTATTTCATTTCTGGGTGTTTTATTTGAGGTATTGCGCTTGCTGTTGTTTAAACCGAATTTCCCCTCGCGGGACAAATAAAGGATTTCTGATTCTGATTCGTTCTAAGATCACAATCAAATCTACTTTCATTGTTGTAAACACAAGCGTGGATATTATATGGTAACAACACAAAATGACATGTTAATAATTAATTAATTAATACAAATAACACAAAATTAGTGCAACAGTCCAAACTTTCCATTTTGCACATTTTTTTTACTGGTGGTGGAACAATTCACTTGCAATTTAAATAATAATAATTCTGGTTCTGATATATAAACATGTTTTTTGTATAGAATATAAGTCTTAATTAAGAAGATAAATATATTAGACTATTTTTCCATTATATATACTGTGTTTATACAAAATGTACCTTTCAATGTAAAACATATTTAATTCAAATCTTGAAAAAAAAAAAGATTTACAGTGTGTCTGTGTGATTGTGTGTATATGTGTGTGTGTGTATATTTGTGTGTGAGTGTGTGTCTGTGGGTGCGTCTGTGTGTGTGTGTGTGTGTGTGCGTGTGCGTGTCTGTGTGTGTGTCTGTGGGTGCGTCTGTGTGTGTGTGTGTGTGCGTCTGTGGGTGCGTCTGTGTGTGTGTGTGTGTGTGTCTGTGTGTGTGTCTGTGCGTCTGTGTGTCTGTGGGTGCGTCTGTGTGTGCGTGTGTTTGTCTGTGTGTGTGTGTGTCTGTGTGTCTGTGGGTGCGTCTGTGTGTGTGTGTGTGTGTGTGTTAGAATCAAGGTGTGTCGAGGACTTTGTCCTGCATCAACAGATCGTGGCAGAGACTTGTGACTGAGACTATAAAAGAGTTCACCTGTGAAGGAGTGTTTCAGTCGCAGAGACATGGAGACTAGAGTTGATCTGTTGTCTTGTTGCATCTGTCTGGATCTACTGAAGTATCCAGTCACTCTTCACTGTGGACACAACTACTGTAAGATCTGTGTTGAAGGTCACTGGCAGGAGAAGAACATCTACGAGTGTCCTCAGTGCAGACGGAGCTTCAGCGAGAGACCTGTCCTCCAGAAGAACACTGTGTTAGCAGAGTTAGTGGAGGAGCTGAAGAAGACTGGAGCAGCTGAGGACCTCTGCTCTGCTGGACCTGAAGATGTGACCTGTGACGCCTGCACTGGGAGGAAGATGAAAGCCCTCAAGTCCTGTCTGGTGTGTCTGGTCTCCTACTGTGACCTTCACCTCCAGACTCATCGAGAAGCTCCGGCCTTCAGGAGACACAAGCTGGTCCAGCCGTCCAAGCAGCTCCAGGAGATGATCTGCTCTGAACACGAGGAGGAGAAGAAGATGTTCTGTCGTTCTGATCAGCAGGTCATCTGTCATCTCTGTGCTGTGGACCAACACAAAGATCATGACATCGTCTCGACCACAGCAGAGAGGAGGGAGAGAGACAAAGACCTGGATCAGAGTCAAGGAAGGATCCAGCAGAAGATCCAGAAGAGAGAGAAGGAAGTGAAGCTGCTCCAGCAGGAGCAGAAGAACATCACAGTCTCTGCTGAGGAAGCAGTGAAGGACTGTCAGGAGACCCTCGTCCAGATGATCCAGATGATCCAGAGAAGAATGCCTGACGTGGAGCAGCAGATCAGATCTCTGCAGGAGACTGAAGACGCTCGAGTCCGAGGACTTCAGGAGCAGCTGGAGCAGGAGATCTCTGAGCTGAAGAAGAAAGAGGCTGAGCTGCAGCAGCTGTCACTCACCGACAGTCACACCATCTTCCTGCAGAACCGGACCTCACTCTCAGAGGTCAGTGAAGACACGACCTCACTCTCAGAGGTCAGTGAAGACACGACCTCACTCTCAGAGGTCAGTGAAGACACGACCTCACTCTCAGAGGTCAGTGAAGACACGACCTCCTCCACGACCCTTGAGCAAACTCACCGTCGCTTCCAGGAAGTAACAGCAGCCGTGTCAGCCTGCAGAGACCAAGTCCAGGACCTTCTGAGAGACATGTGGACCGACATCTCCATGATGTTCCATCAAGAGACCAGAGAGCAGTTCCTCACACACTCACAGGACATCACTCTGGATCCAAACACTGCAGACTCATGTTTGATGTTGTCTGAAGGAAACAAGAAAGTGACAAACATGGGAGAACATCAGCCTCGTCCTGATCATCCAGACAGATTCAAAGATTATCTTCAGGTCTTGAGTCAAGAGTCTCTGACTGGACGTTGTTACTGGGAGGTGAAGATAACAAAAGGACGTGTTGATGTATCAGTTTCATACAAGAACATCAGCAGATCAGGAGATGAAAGTATATTTGGATTTAATGACAAATCTTGGAGTTTATATTGTTACGACTCTGGTTGTTCATTTATACACAACAAAATCAGAACTGAAGTCTCCAGTGTCAGAGCCTCCACAGTGGGGGTGAACCTGGATCACTCTGCAGGTCTTCTGTCCTTCTACAGCGTCTCTGAGACCATGACTCTCCTCCACAGAGTCCAGACCAGCTTCTCTCAACCTCTTCATGCTGGAGTCAGGGTTTGGTCCTCGTGTGAGTTTGTGAAGCTGAAGTAGACGCCAGTGAGATTGTGAGTCTCCAGGAGTGACATCATCACATGAAGCTTCAATGTTTGGATGAACGTCTCTGAGAACGTTTGTCGTTTGTGCCGCAGTGAAGACACAGTGACGTCATGTGACTGGATTAGAACCTCTGTGATTGGATTGTTCCTGATGATGACGAGTCTTCTTTAAATCTTCTTTAATAAACACCTTCATGATCCGGTGATGATGGCAGCAGTCGTTACTCAAGTACTCCACAGTACTACAAGTATATCCTGGTTACTACAGTATCTCATTGGATGTTATTGAATAATGAATTGATGAATTGATGTACATTTGTTTGATTCAATATTACAGTCTGAAAGGAATTGGATTTTGTGAAAAAAAGATTTTCTCCAAAGAAGTAAAGATGAAAGTTCAACACAAACTATATCTTGTATCAGAGAAACCAGATCCTTGGATTCAGTGTTATGTTGAGTTATGCTGTATTTTAAAAATGTACATATAGAAACATTGATTTTTATTCACTCAAATCTCCTCTTAAAACACACTTTTATTCTCTTTTAACACAGCATGAGACTCTGAGCTGTTTTTAGTGCTTTTGACTTGTTTTATTTGACATTGTTTTATTTTTGTGTTTTAACTGCTTTCTTAGTACTTTCATGTCATTGTACTACACTTTGTATCGACTGTTGTTTTTAAAGTGTTTTATCAATAAACTTGATTGATTGATTATTTGTTCTTATTGAAATGTTGATCTAAATCAATGAATTATCTTTTTGAATCATTTATTCTAAATATATCAATATATAGATTATATATATATTTGACACATTGAGTTCAATATTCTAATTCCAATAATTCAAAAACACATTTTCTAAATGCAATATTCTTTGGTTTATTCAATATAACATCGACATCTTTATATGTACTTTCTTACACCTTCGTTCTAAGATCACAATCAAAACTACTTTTATTGTTGTAAACACAAGCGTGGATATTATGTGGTGACAACACAAAAGTACATGTTAATAATGAATTAATTAATACAAATAACACAAAAGTACATGTTAATAATGAATTAATTATTACAAATAACACAAAAGTACATGTTAATAATGAATTAATTAATACAAACACAAAAGTACATGTTAATAATGAATTAATTAATACAAATAACACAAAAGTACATGTTAATAATGAATTAATTAATACAAACAACACAAAAGTACATGTTAATAATGAATTAATTAATACAAATAACACAAAATTAGTGCAACAGTCCATACTTTCCATTTTGCACATTTTCTGCACTTTATACATAATTACATTTTTATTTATATTTGACGTTGTTTATTTTACTGTTGGTGGAACAATTCACTAGCAATTGAAATACTAATAATTCTGGTTCTGATGTATAAACATGTTTTTGTATAGAATATAAGTCTTAATTAAGAAGATAAATATGTTAGATTATTTTGTCCATTATATATATTATATATATTTATATACAAAATGTACCTTTCAATGTAAAACATATTTAATTCAAATCTTAAAAAAGCTTTAAAATAGTAACATTTCAAGAATAAAATTCAAAGTGTCAACATTTGAAACATGAAAGCGTTCAATATTCTGACACTGATTGACTTCCGTCCTCAAGTTTGAACTAATGTTTCTTATTCTCTCTGTGAACGATCAACACACTGTGGTGTGTTCAGAGGATGATGTTGTGAACTTAACAATATGTTCCGTTACTATGAATCACAAGCAGAAAACTATAAACAAATATAAAAAATAATAATAATTGGAATGAATTAAAAACATTAATTTTTTTGAAAAATGAGACATTGCCATAAAATGTCATATAAATAAATAATGAATGAGTGATATTAGCTCCATTAAAATGTGTATTATTCATATAGAATATTACAATTTTTTTGTTTTTTTCAATAATTCAAAATGTTATTTTTGAGTTCTGAGGTACTTGATCAACTTCGAAATACACCACTATTATACTATTTTACACTATTATACCTACATTTTTACATTTAATTAAAAAAACGTACTGAGTATATTGAGTTCATCGAAATATTGTATTCATTTTTGGAATAAAAATATAAAACTTTACGTGTAAAATTTGAAAATGATTCGCTTTAAAAAAACACACGTACTACCAAGACCTCTCACACTTACTATCAAACTTGCTCACATCTACTTTCAAACTCTTTATTAGCACTGAATAGTACGTGTATCAGTACTTGATTGTACGTATACGAGTATTTGATAGTGAGTGTAAGAGATCTTGTAAATAAGTGCATGAGGACTTGATAGTAAGTGTGACAGATCTAGTAGTGCGTGTAAGAGAACTTGATTACACAGGATGCCGCCCCTTTTTTAAGCAACTTCAAAATAAAGTTGTTAAATCAATACTTCATCTCCGGCAGTTTAATACAAATGTTTGGATTGTCATGTTATTTTTGACATGATCACTTTATTTAATGATATCGCAGCATTAATAACACAATTATTAAACCTTTCTGCTGATGTTCATCATATCCTCCTGAAGTCCGTCTAAGCTGTCATGTTTATGTTCTTCCTGTTTTATTTTGAAGGTGGTTTTCCGTTTGTATGTGTCCTGTGTTTTCCTTTGACAGACGCTGGCAGGTGCGCGGCTGGTGATGATTGAGTGGCGGGTTCTTCCTATTGATAAGGAGCATCTCTACCCGGAAGAACTCGCCAGAGTATTGCGTTTCCCTTCGATCTCGCTCCTCGCCTTTAAATCAGAACTTTGATGATCCTTTGGAGACTCCTGACGTTGTCAGCACTTTTATTTACTCACGTGAGTCTTTTTGTTTTAGTTGCTGTTGGGACCCCGATCTCCAGCCGTGCCCTGCCTTCGTCCCGAGTGTGATGTTATGAGTATAATAACATGTGAACTCCATTACCCAGCATGCCACAGCAGTGAGGCGCATGCGTGGAAGCCCCGCCTGTTGGTCTGTTCAAGGTAGCAAGAGAATGGTTCCATGTTAGTAAAGAATCAAGTTTATATTAACAAACCAGATATCACGCCTCGTCTGCTCATTGAAGCTTGACCGAAGACAACACATGGTGTCAGAAGTGGCCGTGAGCAGCTTCGGACGGAAGATTTGCCACGGAAAGAGGAAGAAAAAGTTTCCGGTCGCGTGAGTGCTACGGGCTAATAAAGCTACATGCTAACAGAGTTTGCTTCGGTGTGTGATGGCTGCGAGCGGCAGAAGAAGTAAAGCGAGGACGAGGGACGGATCGAACAAGTAGAAGAGGATCTCGTACCTGTATTGGAGGATAACCAGCACCAGGAGAGGGCTGTGTAAGTCCCGATACCCCGACGTGCAGTCATGGATAAGCTTAGTCCACCAACTTCCATGCAAATGACTGGGAACCTTGCTGATGACTGGAAGCGTTTCAAGCAACGATTTAATATATATCTAGCAGCAAGCGGAGCTGGGGGTGATGATGAAAAACTGAAAGCTCACATTCTTTTGCATGTTATAGGAGAAGATGCATTGGACATATATAATAGCTTTCAGCTGAATGAAGCTAATCTGACTTTGACAGAGCTAATGACAAATAAAACGGATAAAACCGGAGTCCGTTTCCGTCGCTCCAACACGACGTCACCTCCGGGTCTTAATACTTTGCTTTATGGAGAAAAAAGGATCAATTCAGAGTGTACGGTCGTTTATTCACCGCTTCAAAACAAACAAACATACAAACTTTTACGATCGATCGGACTCGCTCTTTGCCGGCAGCTGTACAGGTCGATAGCTCCGGGAAAGACGGTCCTGGGTTATGGGTCTTCTCTATATTTAAGGGAAAGTTTCCTGTCCAGGGGGCGTCTGTTCCGGGGCAGTGGTTCTTTGATGTTAGTTCCTGTCTCGAGTCACCTGGAGAGCAACATCCTTGCTTCCCTGTTGTGTGGGCGGATTCCTTTGTCTTCCAGCCCCCCTTTTTTGGGTGTGTTCCGTGTTGCCCTTTTGTTTCACGTCCACAGGTGTGAACAGAGCAGACAGACAGTCCTTCATTAAATCGCTGAATAATCTCTAGTCTGTTTCAAGCTACCCTTGAGACAGTTTATATCAGTATGAAAGTGAAATGTTGGTTGTGAATGTGTATTTAAACTTTTAAGCTCTTAGATGAGGCTAGTATTTTATACTCTATATTTTGATCATCTTTTTAGCATTGATTTAACTTATGGCGTATACGTATAGTGTAGAATAATTTCCAATCTAACACAAAGTTTGAAGAATACTTTGTGCCTAGACAGAACGTGACTTTTGAGAGGTACACGTTTTTCACCCATGACCAAAAGCAAGGCGTACTATTTGACCAGTACTTAGCAGAGCTTCACACGCTAAGCAAGACATGTGAATTCGGCCCCTTAAGAGACTCATTAGTGAGAGACAGGGTCGTTTGTGGAACAGTGGATAATGCACTCAGAGAAAGACTGCTCAGAGAGTCAGGACTGACACTAGACAAGTGTGTCAGTATGTGCAGAGCAGCTGAAACCACTCGAGCACAAGCAAAAGAGCTTCGGAGAGGTGAGACAACTGTGCATTCAATAAATAAAGAACAATGGAAAAAGAAAACAGTTACCAAACAGAGAGACCAAAATGAGAAATCAACTGAGTTCAAATGGGGTAAATGTGGAGGCAGCCACAAGCCAAGATCTTGTCCTGCATTTGTAAAATCCCGTAACAACTGTGGAAGGAGCAATCACTATGCTAAATGTTGCAAAGCAGCTCTAAAACAAAAAGTTCACACAGTCGATGAGGGAGAAGAGGAGTATGATGAGTTTATTGTGGATGTGGCGCAAGCTTGTACAACAGAAAAAAGAGGAATGGATTGTGCCTATTGAGGTGAATAAAACAATAATACCATTCAAGTTGGACACAGGTGCTCATGTAAACCTGCTGTCATTGGAAGACTACAAAACACTGACAGTAAAGAGCAAAATTCATCCTTTAAAAACAAAAATCACTGGATACACCGGAGAACGTTCCTATTAAAGGCGGATGCATCGCAACCTTCAAACACAAGGGGCGGCAGATAAGAGCACAGCTTCTGATCGTGGATATGAGCGTACAACCAATCCTGGGACTCAGTGCATGTACAAAGCTCAGTCTGGTCAAAAGAGTGTTTGTTGTGACATCACCAGGTACTGCAAATGATCATGACTCACTCATGGAGGAGTATAAAGACTGTTTCGAAGGACTTGGATGTCTACCTGGAAAACATAAGATACGTGTGGATGAAGGTGTGTCTCCTGTTGTGCATCTCTGCAGGAAAGTCCCGTTTGCCCTGCGGGAAAAACTGAAAGAGGAACTAGCGCGCATGGAAAAATTAGAGGTCATCAAGAAAATAGATGAACCAACGGAATGGGTCAGCTCGCTGGTTATTGTGCAAAAGAAAACAGGTGCTCTAAGGATTTGTTTGGATCCTAGGGATTTCAACAGAGCAATCAGAAGAGAACACTTTAAGTTACCAACCAGAGAAGAAATCATGGCACAGTTTGCTGGAGCTACATGGTTCAGTAAACTAGATGCTTCGTCAGGTTTCTGGCAACTGAGGCTAGACGAGCAGAGTTCGAGACTGTGTACGTTCAACACCCTGGAGGGCAGGTACAGGTTTCTTCGTCTGCCGTACGGTATCTTGTCAGCGCCTGAAGTATACCATAAGACTATTCACATGATTTTTGAGCACATTCCAGGAGTAGAGACGATGATGGACGATGTTATTGTCTGGGGGGCTACTCAAGAAGAACACGACGAAAGACTGAGACAAGTGCTAGACAAGACAAGAGAAGTTCATCTGAAACTTAACAAAGACAAATGTGAGTTTGGTGTAAAAACACTTACCTTTGTGGGAGATGTTCTCAGTGAATAGGGGGTGAAGCCTGACCCGAGAAAAACATCAGCGATCAACAACATGGAAAGACCAAACAATGAAGATGAGGTCAGACGGTTTTTAGGGATGGTCACCTATCTCGCCAAGTTTGTCCCACAGTTGTCAACACGGTCGGTACCTCTCAGGAGTCTTCTCGAACAAAAGAATGAATGGATCTGGTCCCATGAGCAGGAACAATGTTTTGTGAAACTGAAAGAGACTCTCACACAGGAACCCGTGCTAAAGTTCTATGACCCAAAGAAGAGTACCAGGATCTCAGCAGACGCGTCACAGTACGGCCTGGGAGCAGTGGCTACCTGTCGCTTATGCATCCAGAGCCTTGACAAGCGCCGAGTCCAGGTACGCTCAAATGGAAAAAGAACTGTTAGCGAGTGTGTATGCATGTGAGCGTTTTCATCAATATGTGTATGGTCAATCTTTTGAGGTAGAAACTGACCCTAAACCTTTAGTGTCCATCATGGCCAAACCTCTAAATAACTGTCCTGCACGGATACAGCGCATGCTGATCAGGCTGCAAAAGTACGACATGATATACACACAAGGAAAATACATGTTCACCGCCGACACCTTGTCTAGAGCAGTGGATAAAGAGGAACCTGCAGACTGTGGGAACAGTGCAGACATACAGGCATATGTGGACATGATTGTGACGTCTCTGCCAGTAACTGCAGACAGAACGGAACAAATACGAAGAGAGACTAACGCAGATGAAACAATGAAAGAACTCAAGAGCACAGTACAGAAAGGCTGGCCTGGAAACAAAAAGGATTGCCCTGTGCAAAGACTACTGTAGGGCAGAGCTCACAGTGGTGGATGACATGGTGTTGAAAGGGAGCAAATACGTTATTCCATCCTCACTACGTAAACAAATGCTCCAAAAGATTCACGAAGGCCACGTTGGAGAAGTCAAGTGTAAACGCAGGGCTAGAGAAGTGATGTACTGGCCGAGAATCAATTTAGATATAAGCCAGACGACAGTGTCATGTGAACTGTGTCGCACCTACAGGCCAAGACAACAAGCTGAGCCGCTGATGATGCATCCAGTGCTCCGCAGACCCTACTACAAGGTTGGCACTGACCTGTTTGACTGTGATGGTAAGAGTTACATAGTGGTCACCGACTATTTCTCAAACTATCCTGAAGTTGGAGCGCTGCAGTCAACATCAAGCAAAGCAGTTATCAGCTACCTCAAGACTGTCTTCGCTAGACATGGTGTCCCATGTGAACTGTTGTCGGATAATTTGCCCCAGTTTTCTAGCTGCGAGTTTGCTGCCTTTGCCAAAGAATGGGGGTTTCAACACTCTACATCAGGGATGTCAAAGTCAAACACACCGAGGGCCAAAAAAACAAATGTGCTACAAGCCGAAGGCCGGACTGGTTCAATGTTTATTAAAACATATCGAAATGATTGCACATAGCCTATTGAACCAAGACCTAACACAGTGTACATTATTTAATGATTAAATGAATATGGCAATATTTTGTTATGGCTCTGTCAGTAACTTCAAGGGAAAACATTTTCAACAGCCAAACAGCAAAAAATTAAATTGTTTTTAAAAACAAAATGTGTTTCTTAATATCAAGATAAATGCATAAATAAAAGTGCATGCATTATAAACTGAAAATGTATTATTGTGCTGCTCTATGATCTACCGATCACTGCTTTCAAATAGTAAAATAAAAAAAAAAAATCAAATCAGTTGTATTCTTTCTCATGGCTCTTATCTGCAATTTTCCCTGAGTCCACAAAAATTATGGCACACAGACAAAACAATACTTCCTTCAAAGAAAAATCACGTCTTGTAGAAACAAATGTAAACATGTAACTGAATTAAAAAACTGAAAATACGTTACTGCTCTGTGATGCTCACTTGTCTGAGGCTGAGCCTGATACTTGGAGGTGTCTCATCTTTTGTACAAGTTCATCAATGTTCGGGGTTAGGCTCTGAGCTGAGGAAATCCTCAGGATTGAGTGAAGGTGATTATCAGTAAGACGACTCCTCTGTGATGTTTTGTTTAGCTTCATCAAAGAGAACAGTTGTTCACACAGGTATGTGCTGCCAAACATGGAGAGCGTCCGAGCGGCTTGGATGCGCAACTGGGGCATTGTGTCGGGGATAGAACGTGAAAACTCGGCAGCACCCACTCTCTCATATTTTTCCTTCAGTGTGTCATTGCACTGTATCTCAATCGACTCCATTTGTAGATTTGGTGGTGCGCTTTCTACATCAACTGCAAAAGGATTGCTGAGCAGTTCAAACCTGCTTTTTTGGGCTTCAAAGTCAGCAAATCGGCGTCGGAAGTCGGCGGCAAGTATGCTGAGTTTATCGGCAAACTGTGCACACGGGAACACGGCGGTAGAGAGCTTCTCTTTCATGGTCTGGCAGCTGGAAAAGTGGCTTAAGTTTTCTTTCCGCATCTGCGTCTCCCACAGACTCAGCTTGGTTTTAAAGGCCTTCACTGTACTGTACATATCAGAGATGACACGTCCCCGTCCCTGCAGCTGCAGATTCATCACATTCAGATGGCTCGTGATGTCGCAGAGAAATGCCATTTCACACAGGAAAGTTTCATCTCGGAGCTCTGTTGTGTCTTTCCCCTTGCTTTCCATGAACAGACAGATCTCCTCATGCAGCTCAAAACATCTTTGAAGCACCTTTCCCCGGCTTAGCCATCGCACCTCTGTGTGATACGGCAAGTCACCATACTCTGTATCTAACTCCTCCAGGAATGCCTTGAACTGGCGGTGATTTAAACCTTTGGCTCTGATGAAGTTAACTGCTCGCGTTATGGTGCTCATTACATGCTCCATTTTCAAGGCTTTGCCACACAACGACTCCTGGTGTATGATGCAGTGATACGCTGTTAGCTCATCTGTGACGTTTTCCTCCCGCATCCTTGCCACCAAACCACTCCTGTGCCCACACATTGCGGGTGCTCCGTCTGTGGTTAATCCCACGAGTTTTTCCCAAGGCAGCCCCATCTCATTTACACATCTGGATACCTCTTCATACAGATCTTGTCCTGTAGTTGTGCCATGCATAGGACGTAATGCCAAAAACTCTTCTGTTATGCTCAGACTGGAGTCTACTCCACGGACAAAAATTGACAACTGGGCAATGTCTGATGTGTCCGTGCTCTCATCCACAGCAAGAGAATATGTGATGAAATCTTTTCCCTTTCTCACAAGCTGTTCTTTTATGTTGGTGGAAAGCTGGTCTACCCGCTCAGCAACGGTATTTCTGCTCAGGCTCACGTTTGCGAATAGTTGTCTTTTGTCTGGGCACACTGCGTCACAAACTTCAAGCATACAGTTTTTGATAAACTCTCCTTCTGCAAAGGGCCGGGCTGATGTTGCGACCTCTTTTGCCACAATAAAGCTAGCCTTGACAGCAGCCTCACTTTGTGATTTAGCATATGTGAACATAGCCTGTCTGGACTTAAGGCCTCGTTTTAATTCTTCCACCTTCTGTAGCTTTTGTTCATATTCCATATTCTTGTCTTTGTCTGTGTGTTTCTTAGACGTTTGATAGTGCCTTCTTAAGTTGAATTCTTTCATTACAGCCACACTTTCTCCACACAGAAGACACACAGGTTTGCCTTTTACCTCCGTAAACATGTACTCTGCCTCCCACCTGTCCTGAAACCCCCTGTTCTCAGCGTCCACCTTCCGTTTAGCCATTTTTGAGGAGGGGGGTATCAGAAAGTTGACCTCTGCTCTGACTACTGATGAATAATGAAGCCGCTTGTGCGCGCTGCAGTGACTTCGCGGGCTACCGTTGCATTGTGGGAAATGTAGTGTTGGTGCGTGCAAAACACCAGCGGACGGCTGTGGCCTGCGGGCCGGTTGTAATAGTAATTAAATATCATCCAGGGGGCCATAAATAATCAATTAGCGGGCCAGATCTGGCCCGCGGGCCTTGACTTTGACATATGTGCTCTACATCGAGTCCAACCTATCCAAAGTCAAACGGCTTGGCAGAAAGCTCTGTAAAGACAGTAAAAACAATGATGAAGAAAGCAGAGGACAGAGAGGACTTTCAGACAAGTTTACTGATTTACCGGAGTACACCTCTACAGAATGGACTGTCACCAGCCCAAATGCTGATGGGTAGGCGCATTCGCTCCAACCTACCAGTAAATGAGGACCTGCTGACGCCGAAAAATTCACACAAAGTCAGAAACGCAAGGGAGGAACAAAAAGTGAAACAAAAACAGCTGTATGACAGAACTGCTAAACACCTGGCTATGCTGAAGCGAGGAGACGTAGTGCGACTCAGAGACATCTCTACAGGTGCATGGAGACAAAAAGGACGGGTGGAGGAGGAAGTTGCCCCACGCTCCTACAGGATCCAGACAGAGAGTGGATTTTCGCTGAGAAGGAACCGCACGGATCTTTAACTACAGCTGACTGAAAAGGACACTACAGCTCAGGAAATGGTTCATCAGGACACGGCGGAATCTACAGAGTCAACTAACAGTGGGACTGACCACACCGACTGTAATCTGACAGCAGCGTCTGCGTCGCCAGCTGTTGAAAGACTGTCCAGACCTGTAAGACATGTTCAGCCCCTAAGAGGCTGATCGAGAGTTGCTAAGGACTCTTGTTTACAAGTTGCTAGACGAAAAAGCAACATGGACGTTTAAGTTCAAAGAAATGTTAATGTAAAAAAAAAAAGAAAAAATGTTGACATGATTCTAGGTGTGTTATGATGCTTAGAAAGTTTGCACTTTATTATTTTTCTATTGCAGAAAAAGTGGTTAAATAGAAAAGTTGTTTACAAGTAAAGTTACGATAAAGATTGAAAATAATGATAAATACCAAGGTAAGAAAAAAGCATGGCTTTGTTTTAAGAGGTATATATCATTTATTTTATAGGGGGAAAGATGTGATGTTATGAGTATAATAACATGTGAACTCCATTACCCAGCATGCCACAGCAGTGAGGCGCATGCGTGGAAGCCCCGCCTGTTGGTCTGTTCAAGGTAGCAAGAGAATGGTTCCATGTTAGTAAAGAATCAAGTTTATATTAACAAACCAGATATCACGCCTCGTCTGCTCATTGAAGCTTGACCGAAGACAACACACCGAGTGCCTGTTTGTTTTTGTTCCTATTCATTCCTATTACGGATCGTTTTGGATTTATTAAAGACTTTCTTCTGAACTTCTCCTCCGTGGATATATTGACTTCCGCATCTGGGTCTCCTGCCCTGATCGGATCGTGACATAAGCGCCTGACTTTTTATAAACCAGTGGAGCCTGAAGAGTGAATTCAACGCTCGGAAGATGAGCATGTAAGTTGTTTTATTACTATTATTATTATTACTATAGACTTTTATACTATTGCAGCGATATTATTGCTTTCGCTAGGAACCTTTTTGCATGTTTCCGTAGGACCGTTACTTGTGTGACACCAGTGAAAACAGTTTAACACGCTTTAAAAGTTTGTTTCTCCAGTTAATGTTACACGTTTGGATCTGAATGTGTTCGTGAAGAAGTGAGTTTCATAAAGTAGCAGTTTGTGTTTGTAGAATGTTATCTTTGTTTTATCTAGACGAGTGTTTGTTTATGTTTGTTTCATGTTTAGACGAGTGTTTGTTTACGTTTGTTTCATATTTAGACGAGTGTTTGTTTACGTTTGTTTAATATTTAGACGAGTGTTTGTTTACGTTTGTTTAATATTTAGACTTGTGTTTGTTTACGTTTGTTTCATATTTAGACGAGTGTTTGTTTACGTTTGTTTAATATTTAGACGAGTGTTTGTTTACGTTTGTTTCATATTTAGACGAGTGTTTGTTTACGTTTGTTTCATATTTAGACGAGTGTTTGTTTACGTTTGTTTCATATTTAGACGAGTGTTTGTTTACGTTTGTTTCATATTTAGACGAGTGTTTGTTTATGTTTGTTTAATATTTAGACGAGTGTTTGTTTACGTTTGTTTAATATTTAGACGAGTGTTTGTTTACGTTTGTTTCATGTTTAGACGAGTGTTTGTTTACGTTTGTTTCATATTTAGACGAGTGTTTGTTTACGTTTGTTTCATATTTAGACGAGTGTTTGTTTATGTTTGTTTCATGTTTAGACGAGTGTTTGTTTACGTTTGTTTCATATTTAGACGAGTGTTTGTTTACGTTTGTTTAATATTTAGACGAGTGTTTGTTTACGTTTGTTTCATATTTAGACGAGTGTTTGTTTACGTTTGTTTCATATTTAGACGAGTGTTTGTTTACGTTTGTTTCATATTTAGACGAGTGTTTGTTTACGTTTGTTTCATATTTAGACGAGTGTTTGTTTACGTTTGTTTAATATTTAGACGAGTGTTTGTTTACGTTTGTTTCATATTTAGACGAGTGTTTGTTTACGTTTGTTTAATATTTAGACGAGTGTTTGTTTACGTTTGTTTCATATTTAGACGAGTGTTTGTTTACGTTTGTTTAATATTTAGACGAGTGTTTGTTTACGTTTGTTTCATGTTTAGACGAGTGTTTGTTTACGTTTGTTTAATATTTAGACGAGTGTTTGTTTACGTTTGTTTAATATTTAGACGAGTGTTTGTTTACGTTTGTTTAATATTTAGACGAGTGTTTGTTTACGTTTGTTTAATATTTAGACGAGTGTTTGTTTACGTTTGTTTCATATTTAGACGAGTGTTTGTTTACGTTTGTTTAATATTTAGACGAGTGTTTGTTTACGTTTGTTTCATATTTAGACGAGTGTTTGTTTACGTTTGTTTAATATTTAGACGAGTGTTTGTTTACGTTTGTTTAATATTTAGACGAGTGTTTGTTTACGTTTGTTTAATATTTAGACGAGTGTTTGTTTACGTTTGTTTAATATTTAGACGAGTGTTTGTTTACGTTTGTTTCATATTTAGACGAGTGTTTGTTTACGTTTGTTTAATATTTAGACGAGTGTTTGTTTACGTTTGTTTCATATTTAGACGAGTGTTTGTTTACGTTTGTTTAATATTTAGACGAGTGTTTGTTTACGTTTGTTTAATATTTAGACGAGTGTTTGTTTACGTTTGTTTCATATTTAGACGAATGTTTGTTTACGTTTGTTTCATATTTAGACGAATGTTTGTTTACGTTTGTTTAATATTTAGACCAGTGTTTGTTTACGTTTGTTTCATATTTAGACGAGTGTTTGTTTACGTTTGTTTAATATTTAGACGAGTGTTTGTTTACGTTTGTTTAATATTTAGACGAGTGTTTGTTTACGTTTGTTTCATATTTAGACGAGTGTTTGTTTACGTTTGTTTAATATTTAGACGAGTGTTTGTTTACGTTTGTTTAATATTTAGACGAGTGTTTGTTTACGTTTGTTTCATATTTAGACGAATGTTTGTTTACGTTTGTTTAATATTTAGACGAGTGTTTGTTTACGTTTGTTTAATATTTAGACGAGTGTTTGTTTACGTTTGTTTAATATTTAGACGAGTGTTTGTTTACGTTTGTTTCATATTTAGACGAGTGTTTGTTTACGTTTGTTTAATATTTAGACGAGTGTTTGTTTACGTTTGTTTCATATTTAGACGAGTGTTTGTTTACGTTTGTTTAATATTTAGACGAGTGTTTGTTTACGTTTGTTTAATATTTAGACGAGTGTTTGTTTACGTTTGTTTCATGTTTAGACGAGTGTTTGTTTACGTTTGTTTCATATTTAGACGAGTGTTTGTTTACGTTTGTTTAATATTTAGACGAGTGTTTGTTTATGTTTGTTTCATGTTTAGACGAGTGTTTGTTTACGTTTGTTTCATATTTAGACGAGTGTTTGTTTACGTTTGTTTCATATTTAGACGAGTGTTTGTTTACGTTTGTTTAATATTTAGACGAGTGTTTGTTTACGTTTGTTTCATATTTAGACGAGTGTTTGTTTACGTTTGTTTAATATTTAGACGAGTGTTTGTTTACGTTTGTTTAATATTTAGACGAGTGTTTGTTTACGTTTGTTTCATATTTAGACGAGTGTTTGTTTACGTTTGTTTAATATTTAGACGAGTGTTTGTTTACGTTTGTTTAATATTTAGACGAGTGTTTGTTTACGTTTGTTTCATATTTAGACGAATGTTTGTTTACGTTTGTTTAATATTTAGACGAGTGTTTGTTTACGTTTGTTTAATATTTAGACGAGTGTTTGTTTACGTTTGTTTAATATTTAGACGAGTGTTTGTTTACGTTTGTTTCATATTTAGACGAGTGTTTGTTTACGTTTGTTTAATATTTAGATGAGTGTTTGTTTACGTTTGTTTAATATTTAGACGAGTGTTTGTTTACGTTTGTTTCATATTTAGACGAGTGTTTGTTTACGTTTGTTTAATATTTAGACGAGTGTTTGTTTATGTTTGTTTCATGTTTAGACGAGTGTTTGTTTACGTTTGTTTCATATTTAGACGAGTGTTTGTTAACGTTTGTTTAATATTTAGACGAGTGTTTGTTTATGTTTGTTTCATGTTTAGACGAGTGTTTGTTTACGTTTGTTTCATATTTAGACGAGTGTTTGTTTACGTTTGTTTCATATTTAGACGAGTGTTTGTTTACGTTTGTTTAATATTTAGACGAGTGTTTGTTTACGTTTGTTTCATATTTAGACGAGTGTTTGTTTACGTTTGTTTAATATTTAGACGAGTGTTTGTTTACGTTTGTTTAATATTTAGACGAGTGTTTGTTTACGTTTGTTTCATATTTAGACGAGTGTTTGTTTACGTTTGTTTCATATTTAGACGAGTGTTTGTTTACGTTTGTTTCATATTTAGACGAGTGTTTGTTTACGTTTGTTTAATATTTAGACGAGTGTTTGTTTACGTTTGTTTCATATTTAGACGAGTGTTTGTTTACGTTTGTTTCATATTTAGACGAGTGTTTGTTTACGTTTGTTTAATATTTAGACGAGTGTTTGTTTACGTTTGTTTCATATTTAGACGAGTGTTTGTTTACGTTTGTTTAATATTTAGACGAGTGTTTGTTTACGTTTGTTTAATATTTAGACGAGTGTTTGTTTACGTTTGTTTCATATTTAGACGAATGTTTGTTTACGTTTGTTTCATATTTAGACGAATGTTTGTTTACGTTTGTTTAATATTTAGACCAGTGTTTGTTTACGTTTGTTTCATATTTAGACGAGTGTTTGTTTACGTTTGTTTAATATTTAGACGAGTGTTTGTTTACGTTTGTTTAATATTTAGACGAGTGTTTGTTTACGTTTGTTTCATATTTAGACTAGTGTTTGTTTACGTTTGTTTAATATTTAGACGAGTGTTTGTTTACGTTTGTTTAATATTTAGACGAGTGTTTGTTTACGTTTGTTTCATATTTAGACGAATGTTTGTTTACGTTTGTTTAATATTTAGACGAGTGTTTGTTTACGTTTGTTTAATATTTAGACGAGTGTTTGTTTACGTTTGTTTAATATTTAGACGAATGTTTGTTTACGTTTGTTTAATATTTAGACGAGTGTTTGTTTACGTTTGTTTAATATTTAGACGAGTGTTTGTTTACGTTTGTTTCATATTTAGACGAATGTTTGTTTACGTTTGTTTCATATTTAGACGAATGTTTGTTTACGTTTGTTTAATATTTAGACCAGTGTTTGTTTACGTTTGTTTCATATTTAGACGAGTGTTTGTTTACGTTTGTTTAATATTTAGACGAGTGTTTGTTTACGTTTGTTTAATATTTAGACGAGTGTTTGTTTACGTTTGTTTCATATTTAGACGAATGTTTGTTTACGTTTGTTTCATATTTAGACGAATGTTTGTTTACGTTTGTTTAATATTTAGACGAATGTTTGTTTACGTTTGTTTAATATTTAGACGAGTGTTTGTTTACGTTTGTTTAATATTTAGACGAATGTTTGTTTACGTTTGTTTAATATTTAGACGAGTGTTTGTTTACGTTTGTTTAATATTTAGACGAGTGTTTGTTTACGTTTGTTTCATATTTAGACGAATGTTTGTTTACGTTTGTTTCATATTTAGACGAATGTTTGTTTACGTTTGTTTAATATTTAGATGAGTGTTTGTTTACGTTTGTTTAATATTTAGACGAGTGTTTGTTTACGTTTGTTTCATATTTAGACGAGTGTTTGTTTACGTTTGTTTCATATTTAGACGAGTGTTTGTTTACGTTTGTTTCATATTTAGACGAGTGTTTGTTTATGTTTGTTTCATATTTAGACGAGTGTTTGTTTACGTTTGTTTAATATTTAGACGAGTGTTTGTTTACGTTTGTTTAATATTTAGATGAGTGTTTGTTTACGTTTGTTTCATATTTAGACGAGTGTTTGTTTACGTTTGTTTAATATTTAGACGAGTGTTTGTTTACGTTTGTTTAATATTTAGATGAGTGTTTGTTTACGTTTGTTTCATATTTAGACGAGTGTTTGTTTACGTTTGTTTCATATTTAGACGAGTGTTTGTTTACGTTTGTTTAATATTTAGACGAGTGTTTGTTTACGTTTGTTTAATATTTAGACGAGTGTTTGTTTACGTTTGTTTCATATTTAGACGAGTGTTTGTTTACGTTTGTTTAATATTTAGACGAGTGTTTGTTTACGTTTGTTTAATATTTAGACGAGTGTTTGTTTACGTTTGTTTCATATTTAGACGAGTGTTTGTTTACGTTTGTTTAATATTTAGACGAGTGTTTGTTTATGTTTGTTTCATATTTAGACGAGTGTTTGTTTACGTTTGTTTCATATTTAGACGAGTGTTTGTTTACGTTTGTTTAATATTTAGACGAGTGTTTGTTTACGTTTGTTTAATATTTAGACGAGTGTTTGTTTACGTTTGTTTAATATTTAGACGAGTGTTTGTTTACGTTTGTTTAATATTTAGACGAGTGTTTGTTTACGTTTGTTTCATATTTAGACGAATGTTTGTTTACGTTTGTTTCATATTTAGACGAGTATTTGTTTACGTTTGTTTAATATTTAGACGAGTGTTTGTTTACGTTTGTTTAATATTTAGACGAGTGTTTGTTTACGTTTGTTTCATATTTAGACGAGTGTTTGTTTACGTTTGTTTAATATTTAGACGAGTGTTTGTTTACGTTTGTTTAATATTTAGACGAGTGTTTGTTTATGTTTGTTTAATATTTAGACGAGTGTTTGTTTACGTTTGTTTAATATTTAGACGAGTGTTTGTTTACGTTTGTTTAATATTTAGACGAGTGTTTGTTTACGTTTGTTTAATATTTAGACGAGTGTTTGTTTATGTTTGTTTAATATTTAGACGAGTGTTTGTTTACGTTTGTTTAATATTTAGACGAGTGTTTGTTTATGTTTGTTTAATATTTAGACGAGTGTTTGTTTACGTTTGTTAAATATTTAGACGAATGTTTGTTTACGTTTGTTTCATATTTAGACGAATGTTTGTTTACGTTTGTTTCATATTTAGACGAGTGTTTGTTTACGTTTGTTTAATATTTAGACGAGTGTTTGTTTGCGTTTGTTTAATATTTAGACGAGTGTTTGTTTACGTTTGTTTAATATTTAGTCGAGTGTTTGTTTACGTTTGTTTAATATTTAGACGAGTGTTTGTTTACGTTTGTTTAATATTTAGACGAGTGTTTGTTTACGTTTGTTTAATATTTAGACGAGTGTTTGTTTACGTTTGTTTCATATTTAGACGAGTGTTTGTTTTTACGTTTGTTTCATATTTAGACGAGTGTTTGTTTACGTTTGTTTAATATTTAGTCGAGTGTTTGTTTACGTTTGTTTAATATTTAGACGAGTGTTTGTTTACGTTTGTTCCATATTTAGACAAGTGTTTGTTTACGTTTGTTTAATATTTAGACGAGTGTTTGTTTACGTTTGTTTAATATTTAGACGAGTGTTTGTTTACGTTTGTTTAATATTTAGACGAGTGTTTGTTTACGTTTGTTTAATATTTAGACGAGTGTTTGTTTACGTTTGTTTAATATTTAGTCGAGTGTTTGTTTACGTTTGTTTAATATTTAGACGAGTGTTTGTTTACGTTTGTTTAATATTTAGACGAGTGTTTGTTTACGTTTGTTTAATATTTAGACGAGTGTTTGTTTACGTTTGTTTAATATTTAGACGAGTGTTTGTTTACGTTTGTTTCATATTTAGACGAGTGTTTGTTTTTACGTTTGTTTCATATTTAGACGAGTGTTTGTTTACGTTTGTTTAATATTTAGACGATTGTTTGTTTACGTTTGTTCCATATTTAGACAAGTGTTTGTTTACGTTTGTTTCATATTTAGACGAGTGTTTGTTTACGTTTGTTTCATATTTAGACGAGTGTTTGTTTACGTTTGTTTAATATTTAGACGAGTGTTTGTTTACGTTTGTTTAATATTTAGACGAGTGTTTGTTTACGTTTGTTTCATATTTAGACGAGTGTTTGTTTACGTTTGTTTAATATTTAGACGAGTGTTTGTTTACGTTTGTTTAATATTTAGACGAGTGTTTGTTTACGTTTGTTCAATATTTAGACGAATGTTTGTTTAATATTTAGACGAGTGTTTGTTTACGTTTGTTTAATATTTAGACGAGTGTTTGTTTACGTTTGTTTAATATTTAGACGAGTGTTTGTTTACGTTTGTTTAATATTTAGACGAGTGTTTGTTTACGTTTGTTTAATATTTAGACGAGTGTTTGTTTACGTTTGTTTAATATTTAGACGAATGTTTGTTTAATATTTAGACGAGTGTTTGTTTACGTTTGTTTCATATTTAGACGAGTGTTTGTTTACGTTTGTTTCATATTTAGACGAGTGTTTGTTTACGTTTGTTTAATATTTAGACGAGTGTTTGTTTACGTTTGTTTAATATTTAGACGAGTGTTTGTTTATGTTTGTTTCATATTTAGACGAGTGTTTGTTTATGTTTGTTTCATATTTAGACGAGTGTTTGTTTACGTTTGTTTCATATTTAGACGAGTGTTTGTTTACGTTTGTTTAATATTTAGACGAGTGTTTGTTTACGTTTGTTTAATATTTAGACCAGTGTTTGTTTACGTTTGTTTAATATTTAGACCAGTGTTTGTTTACGTTTGTTTAATATTTAGACCAGTGTTTGTTTACGTTTGTTTCATATTTAGACCAGTGTTTGTTTACGTTTGTTTAATATTTAGACGAGTGTTTGTTTACGTTTGTTTCATATTTAGACCAGTGTTTGTTTACGTTTGTTTAATATTTAGACGAGTGTTTGTTTACGTTTGTTTCATATTTAGACGAGTGTTTGTTTACGTTTGTTTAATATTTAGACGAGTGTTTGTTTACGTTTGTTTCATATTTAGACGAATGTTTGTTTAATTTTGTTTCATATTTAGACGAGTGTTTGTTTACGTTTGTTTAATATTTAGACGAGTGTTTGTTTACGTTTGTTTAATATTTAGACCAGTGTTTGTTTACGTTTGTTTAATATTTAGACGAGTGTTTGTTTACGTTTGTTTAATATTTAGACCAGTGTTTGTTTACGTTTGTTTAATATTTAGACCAGTGTTTGTTTAATATTTAGACGAGTGTTTGTTTACGTTTGTTTCATATTTAGACGAGTGTTTGTTTACGTTTGTTTAATATTTAGACGAGTGTTTGTTTACGTTTGTTTAATATTTAGACGAGTGTTTGTTTACGTTTGTTTCATATTTAGTCGAGTGTTTGTTTACGTTTGTTTCATATTTAGACGAGTGTTTGTTTACGTTTGTTTCATATTTAGACGAGTGTTTGTTTACGTTTGTTTAATATTTAGACGAGTGTTTGTTTACGTTTGTTTAATATTTAGACGAGTGTTTGTTTACGTTTGTTTAATATTTAGACGAGTGTTTGTTTACGTTTGTTTCATATTTAGACGAGTGTTTGTTTACGTTTGTTTAATATTTAGACGAGTGTTTGTTTACGTTTGTTTCATATTTAGACGAGTGTTTGTTTACGTTTGTTTCATATTTAGTCGAGTGTTTGTTTACGTTTGTTTAATATTTAGACGAGTGTTTGTTTACGTTTGTTTAATATTTAGACTTGTGTTTGTTTACGTTTGTTTCATATTTAGACGAGTGTTTGTTTACGTTTGTTTAATATTTAGACGAGTGTTTGTTTACGTTTGTTTCATATTTAGACGAGTGTTTGTTTACGTTTGTTTCATATTTAGACGAGTGTTTGTTTACGTTTGTTTCATATTTAGACGAGTGTTTGTTTACGTTTGTTTCATATTTAGACGAGTGTTTGTTTACGTTTGTTTCATATTTAGACGAGTGTTTGTTTACGTTTGTTTAATATTTAGACGAGTGTTTGTTTACGTTTGTTTCATATTTAGACGAGTGTTTGTTTACGTTTGTTTCATATTTAGACGAGTGTTTGTTTACGTTTGTTTCATATTTAGACGAGTGTTTGTTTACGTTTGTTTAATATTTAGACGAGTGTTTGTTTACGTTTGTTTCATATTTAGACGAGTGTTTGTTTACGTTTGTTTCATATTTAGACGAGTGTTTGTTTACGTTTGTTTCATATTTAGACGAGTGTTTGTTTACGTTTGTTTCATATTTAGACGAGTGTTTGTTTATGTTTGTTTCATATTTAGACGAGTGTTTGTTTACGTTTGTTTCATATTTAGACTTGTGTTTGTTTACGTTTGTTTCATATTTAGACGAGTGTTTGTTTACGTTTGTTTCATATTTAGACTTGTGTTTGTTTACGTTTGTTTCATATTTAGACGAGTGTTTGTTTACGTTTGTTTCATATTTAGACGAGTGTTTGTTTACGTTTGTTTCATATTTAGACGAGTGTTTGTTTACGTTTGTTTAATATTTAGACGAGTGTTTGTTTACGTTTGTTTCATATTTAGACGAGTGTTTGTTTACGTTTGTTTCATATTTAGACGAGTGTTTGTTTACGTTTGTTTCATATTTAGACGAGTGTTTGTTTACGTTTGTTTCATATTTAGACGAGTGTTTGTTTACGTTTGTTTCATATTTAGACGAGTGTTTGTTTACGTTTGTTTCATATTTAGACGAGTGTTTGTTTACGTTTGTTTCATATTTAGACTTGTGTTTGTTTACGTTTGTTTCATATTTAGACGAGTGTTTGTTTACGTTTGTTTCATATTTAGACTTGTGTTTGTTTACGTTTGTTTCATATTTAGACGAGTGTTTGTTTACGTTTGTTTCATATTTAGACGAGTGTTTGTTTACGTTTGTTTCATATTTAGACGAGTGTTTGTTTACGTTTGTTTCATATTTAGACGAGTGTTTGTTTACGTTTGTTTAATATTTAGACGATTGTTTGTTTACGTTTGTTTAATATTTAGACGAGTGTTTGTTTACGTTTGTTTCATATTTAGACGAGTGTTTGTTTACGTTTGTTTCATATTTAGACGAGTGTTTGTTTATGTTTGTTTCATATTTAGACGAGTGTTTGTTTACGTTTGTTTAATATTTAGACGAGTGTTTGTTTACGTTTGTTTAATATTTAGATGAGTGTTTGTTTACGTTTGTTTCATATTTAGACGAGTGTTTGTTTACGTTTGTTTAATATTTAGACGAGTGTTTGTTTACGTTTGTTTAATATTTAGATGAGTGTTTGTTTACGTTTGTTTCATATTTAGACGAGTGTTTGTTTACGTTTGTTTCATATTTAGACGAGTGTTTGTTTACGTTTGTTTAATATTTAGACGAGTGTTTGTTTACGTTTGTTTAATATTTAGACTTGTGTTTGTTTACGTTTGTTTCATATTTAGACGAGTGTTTGTTTATGTTTGTTTCATATCGAGTGTTTGTTTACGTTTGTTTAATATTTAGACGAGTGTTTGTTTACGTTTGTTTAATATTTAGACGAGTGTTTGTTTACGTTTGTTTAATATTTAGACGAGTGTTTGTTTACGTTTGTTTCATATTTAGACGAGTGTTTGTTTACGTTTGTTTCATATTTAGACGAGTGTTTGTTTACGTTTGTTTCATATTTAGACGAGTGTTTGTTTACGTTTGTTTCATATTTAGACGAGTGTTTGTTTACGTTTGTTTCATATTTAGACGAGTGTTTGTTTACGTTTGTTTAATATTTAGACGAGTGTTTGTTTACGTTTGTTTAATATTTAGTCGAGTGTTTGTTTACGTTTGTTTAATATTTAGACGAGTGTTTGTTTACGTTTGTTTCATATTTAGACGAGTGTTTGTTTACGTTTGTTTCATATTTAGACGAGTGTTTGTTTACGTTTGTTTAATATTTAGACTTGTGTTTGTTTACGTTTGTTTAATATTTAGACGAGTGTTTGTTTACGTTTGTTTCATATTTAGACGAGTGTTTGTTTACGTTTGTTTAATATTTAGACGAGTGTTTGTTTACGTTTGTTTCATATTTAGACGAGTGTTTGTTTACGTTTGTTTCATATTTAGACGAGTGTTTGTTTACGTTTGTTTCATATTTAGACGAGTGTTTGTTTACGTTTGTTTAATATTTAGACGAGTGTTTGTTTACGTTTGTTTAATATTTAGACGAGTGTTTGTTTACGTTCGCTTCGGTGCATTAAGTCGAAGATATTTCCAAATGTATCTTTATTTCAACATCCATGTTTGTCTCTGACGTGTTTCTGATGTTTAACGTCGTCTCTCGTCCCTCGCAGTCTCATCATTTATCATGAATCTAAAATAGCATCAATAATTTTAAGTCCTAGTTTGCAAATACAGCATTAAAACGTGACTTTAACACGGAAAACTAACTTCTCATCCTTTTTTCTTTTTTTTTTCAGATTGATGTCATTCGAAAAGAAAGAAACCAAATCATTCATTAACTAAAGGTTGACAAATGTAGAAAGTTTCGATCAGTCCTATTTCTCCTCAGGTGAGACACATGGTAAATATTAATACTTCAGTTACTCCTCACAGTAGATGATATTAGGATCTGTTCATGTGGATCAACAGGTTGGAGCAGATCGTGGCAGAGACTTGTGACTGAGACTATAAAAGAGTTCACCTGTGAAGGAGTGTTTCAGTCGCAGAGACATGGAGACTAGAGTTGATCTGTTGTCTTGTTGCATCTGTCTGGATCTACTGAAGGATCCAGTCACTCTTCACTGTGGACACAACTACTGTAAGATCTGTGTTGAAGGTCACTGGCAGGAGAAGAACATCTACGAGTGTCCTCAGTGCAGACGGAGCTTCAGCGAGAGACCTGTCCTCCAGAAGAACACTGTGTTAGCAGAGTTAGTGGAGGAGCTGAAGAAGACTGGAGCAGCTGAGGACCTCTGCTCTGCTGGACCTGAAGATGTGACCTGTGACGCCTGCACTGGGAGGAAGATGAAAGCCCTCAAGTCCTGTCTGGTGTGTCTGGTCTCCTACTGTCAGGAACATCTTCAGCCTCATCGAGAAGCTCCGGCCTTCAGGAGACACAAGCTGGTCCAGCCGTCCAAGCATCTCCAGGAGATGATCTGCTCTGAACACGAGGAGGAGAAGAAGATGTTCTGTCGTTCTGATCAGCAGGTCATCTGTCATCTCTGTGCTGTGGACCAACACAAAGATCATGACATCGTCTCGACCACAGCAGAGAGGAGGGAGAGAGACAAAGACCTGGATCAGAGTCAAGGAAGGATCCAGCAGAAGATCCAGAAGAGAGAGAAGGAAGTGAAGCTGCTCCAGCAGGAGAAGAAGAACATCAGAGTCTCTGCTGAGGAAGCAGTGAAGGACAGTCAGGAGACCCTCGTCCAGATGATCCAGATGTTCCAGATGATCCAGAGAAGAATGCCTGACGTGGAGCAGAAGATCAGATCTCTGCAGGAGACTGAAGACGCTCGAGTCCGAGGACTTCAGGAGCAGCTGGAGCAGGAGATCTCTGAGCTGAAGAAGAAAGAGGCTGAGCTGCAGCAGCTGTCACTCACCGACAGTCACACCATCTTCCTGCAGAACTGGACCTCACTCTCAGAGGTCAGTGAAGACACGACCTCACTCTCAGAGGTCAGTGAAGACACGACCTCACTCTCAGAGGTCAGTGAAGACACGACCTCCTCCACGACCCTTGAGCAAACTCACCGTCGCTTCCAGGAAGTAACAGCAGCCGTGTCAGCCTGCAGAGACCAAGTCCAGGACCTTCTGAGAGACATGTGGACCAACATCTCCATGATGTTCCTTCCAGAGACCAGAGAGCAGTTCCTCACACACTCACAGGACATCACTCTGGATCCAAACACTGCAAACTCATGGTTGATGTTGTCTGAAGGAAACAAGAAAGTGACAAACATGGGAGAAGATCAGCCTCGTCCTGATCATCCAGACAGATTCAAAGATTCTCTTCAGGTCTTGAGTCAAGAGTCTCTGACTGGACGTTGTTACTGGGAGGTGAAGACAACAGAAGGATCTGTTTCAGTATCAGTTTCATACAAGAACATCAGCAGATCAGGAGATGAAAGTGAATTTGGATTTAATGACAAATCTTGGAGTTTATCTTGTCACGACTCTGGTTGTTTATTTAGACACAACAACATCAGAACTGAAGTCTCCAGTGTCAGAGCCTCCACAGTGGGGGTGAACCTGGATCACTCTGCAGGTCTTCTGTCCTTCTACAGCGTCTCTGAGACCATGACTCTCCTCCACAGAGTCCAGACCAGCTTCTCTCAACCTCTTCATGCTGGAGTCTGTGTTTGGTCCTCGTGTGAGTTTGTGAAGCTGAAGTAGACGCCAGTGAGATTGTGAGTCTCCAGGAGTGACATCATCACATGAAGCTTCAATGTTTGGATGAACGTCTCTGAGAACGTTTGTCGTTTGTGCCGCAGTGAAGACACAGTGACGTCATGTGACTGGATTAGAACCTCTGTGATTGGATTGTTCCTGATGATGACGAGTCTTCTTTAAATCTTCTTTAATAAACACCTTCATGATCCGGTGATGATGGCAGCAGTCGTTACTCAAGTACTCCACAGTACTACAAGTATATCCTGGTTACTACAGTATCTCATTGGATGTTATTGAATAATGAATTGATGAATTGATGTACATTTGTTTGATTCAATATTACAGTCTGAAAGGAATTGGATTTTGTGAAAAAAAGATTTTCTCCAAAGAAGTAAAGATGAAAGTTCAACACAAACTATATCTTGTATCAGAGAAACCAGATCCTTGGATTCAGTGTTATGTTGAGTTATGCTGTATTTTAAAAATGTACATATAGAAACATTGATTTTTATTCACTCAAATCTCCTCTTAAAACACACTTTTATTCTCTTTTAACACAGCGTGAGACTCTGAGCTGTTTTTAGTGCTTTTGACTTGTTTTATTGGATATTGGTTTATTTTTGTGTTTTAACTGCTTTCTTAGTACTTTCATGTCATTGTACTACACTTTGTATCGACTGTTGTTTTTAAAGTGTTTTATCAATAAACTTGATTGATTGATTATTTGTTCTTATTGAAATGTTGATCTAAATCAATGAATTATCTTTTTGAATCATTTATTCTAAATATATCAATATATAGATTATATATATATTTGACACATTGAGTTCAATATTCTAATTCCAATAATTCAAAAACACATTTTCTAAATGCAATATTCTTTGGTTTATTCAATATAACATCGACATCTTTATATGTACTTTCTTACACCTTCGTTCTAAGATCACAATCAAAACTACTTTTATTGTTGTAAACACAAGCGTGGATATTATGTGGTGACAACACAAAAGTACATGTTAATAATGAATTAATTAATACAAACAACACAAAAGTAAGTAAGTAAGTAAGTAAGTAAGTAATATTTATTTATATAGCGCTTTTCGAGACCAGGGTCACAAAGCGCTTAGACAATCAAAACAATACTCAAAAAAAAAAAAAAAGTACATACTTTAAAGATCAAGATAATACTGAGAACAACACAGGAGTTCGAGAAATTCAAGGAAAAGCCTGAACAAATATAAACGTCTTAAGATGTTTCTTAAAGGAGTCAGTAGATCATCAAGAGCAAAGAGAGAGAAGATCGTTCCAAAGCTTAGGAGCAACAGCCTGAAAAGATTTCTCTCCTCTGGTCCTGAGCCGTGTGCGTGGAACCATAAGTAGATTCTGATCCACAGATCTCAGAGACCGAGCTGGGGTGTAAGGCTGGATCAGATCAGTGATGTAAGGAGGAGCCTGACCATGAATAGATCTGAAAGTAAGAACCAGAATTTTAAAGTTGATCCTGAAAGAAACTGGAAGCCAGTGAAGAGTTTTAAGGATCGGAGAAATGTGAGTTCTTCTACTAGAGCGGGTCAGAATTCTGGCTGCAGAGTTCTGAATCAACTGCAGACGAGACACATCCTTCTTGTTAAGACATGAAAACAAACTGTTACAATAGTCCAGACGAGAAGAAACAAACGCATGGATTATAAGATCCAGATCATGTTCCGACAACATTTTCCTAAGTTTAGAGATTTTTCTCAGTTGAAGGAAACAGTTTCCGGTCAGTTTTCTTCAGTGTTGAACAAGAGACATGTCTTTATCAAATACAACACCCAGGTTTCTCAGGCTCAGTTTGACAGACTGACCTAAGTCACCCAAGTACTGACTCAACCCTGGAATCTTATCATCAGGAGCAATCACCAGTGTTTCAGTTTTGTCCACATTTAGCTGTAAAGTGTTTTCACTCATTGTTTGATTTCTAGCAAACAATTGACTAAGCTGTTCAGCCTTTGGGGCTCAGTTGGGTCAAAAGAGCAGTAGAGCTGGATGTCATCAGCAAAAATGTCATAAGAAACATCTGGAAATCTCTGAATGATTTTACCGAGGGGAATCAAGTACAGCAAAAACAATAAAGGACCCAGAACAGAACCTTGAGGGACTCCACACAACAGATCTGCCGATTCAGACCTCATTTGATTGGCAGATACACTAAAACTGCGCCCAGAAAGGTAAGATGAGAACCATTCTAACACAGACCCAGACAGTCCCACTTCATCCCTTAGTCTTCTCAGCAGGATCTGGTGATCAACTGTGTCAAAGGCTGAGGACAGATCCAAGAGAACCAAAACATCATGATGTCACTGGACACCTTCAATAAAGCTGTCTCCGTAGAGTGATGTTTACGGAAGCCAGACTGAAACCTCTCATGGATGTCGCTCTGATCCAGGAACAAAGACAGCTGCTCAGACACCACCTTCTCCAAGATCTTGGACAAGAAAGGGAGCTTAGAAATAGGCCTGAAATTACTGAGGTCAGTTGGGTGTAAGCCTGGTTTTTTGAGCAGAGGCTCCACAATGGCATGTTTAAATGCATTGGGAAAAACCCCTGTGGAAAGGGAGAGGTTCACCATATTGGTAACCCAGGGGCCAATTACATCAAATACTTTGATAAAAAGCCTACAAGGAAGGACGTCATCTGAGCAAGAGGATGGTTTCATCTTGTTCACTAGTGCTGAAATATCACCCAAAGATACAGCAGTGAAGGAGGACCAAGAGGAGGAGATGGGCTCAGAGACAGTAGGGGTTCCAAACAAAGGGGGAGAGATTTTCTCTTTGATCAATTTAATTTTGTCAATGAAAAATCTCAACAATGCATTGCTGTCAGCTTCACAGAAGACAGGCGTGATTTGAGGAGCAGGAGACACAAGAGAATTAATGGTTTCAAACAAAACTTTGGGGTTTTTCCTATTTGCTGCTACCAGTTTTCTGATGTAATCAGATCTAGCAGTTTCCACCATCTCATTGTAAGAAGTCAACAGATCCCTGAGGTGAAGTCTGTGCACCTCAAGTTTAGTGGACTTCCAGAGACGCTCAGTCTTTCGACAAAGTCTCTTCAGACTCAGGAGATCTTCATTTGTCCAAGGGCACCGTTTTTTCTGAATTTTCAAGTTCGATTTAACAGGTTTGATCCAGTATTTCAACACAATGATCAGTGAAACAGTGAATCAAACTGTCCACGTCTGTGCAGTCATCAAAGGAAAGAGCGTCAAACATAGCAGAAAAACTGTCTGCAGTATCGGCTGAGATGACACGCCTCTGAGACCTAACTTTCAAAGGCTTAGGTTCAGGGATGAAGTCCAGGTTAAACAAGAGAATGATCACTCAGATGGACATCATGTACAGATACATTAGAAATGGCCAGGCCAAGAGTAAAAACTAAGCGGAAGCGGAAGTACATGTTAATAATGAATTAATTAATACAAATAACACAAAATTAGTGCAACAGTCCATACTTTCCATTTTGCACATTTATTTTACTGTTGGTGGAACAATTCACTAGCAATTGAAATACTAATAATTCTGGTTCTGATGTATAAACATGTTTTTTGATTCAAAATATTTTTTATTGAGCATGATCAAGCAGCAACATTGACCCGCAGGTACATCCGTTACACACAGTGTATATGCTCTTTTTTTTCTTTAATACAAATGGTAACAAAAATGACAATAAGAAAATAAATAAATAAATAAAGTAATCCCCTTGTCACTGCTCTCTCTAAATCGCTATTCTTTGCAATCGACATGTATCTTAATGGATGTTAAAACCAATTCCAGACATTTACAAGGTGTTAAACCATTTGAGAAAAGAGTAGCCATGTGTTGTGGAATGCTTTCTTCGATTTTGTCAAGACATATCTGATCTTTTCCATTCTGAGGCAGGACCTGACATCTCTGAGCCAGAGTATGTGTGGGCGGGGCAGTGTCTTCCCACCTGAGCAAGATGGCCCTCGTGCCAAGAGAGAGCAGAGAGAGACTAGACGCTGGTTGTTCGCTGTTATGTTTTTTATCTCTCCCGTGAAACCGAAAAGAGCAATGAGTGGGCTTGGTCTAATATCCGTTTCCACAATTTTTGATAGGGACTTGAAAATGTTTTCCCAGTACTTTTGTAGGCTCTGACACGTCCAGAACATGTGGCCTAAGGAGCCTTCTAGGATCTTGCATCTGTCACATAGTGGACTGACCTCCGGATATATTCCTGACAGTTTGGTTTTTGATAGATGAGCTCTGTGAACAACTTTGAATTGGAGAAGAGTGTGACGAGCACAAAAAGATGATTTATTCACCAGTTCTAAAATAGTTTTCCAATTGTTCTCAGACAGGGAGATGCCAAGGTCTTCTTCCCAATCCTGTTTGTGTTTATCTGTAGGTTTCTGTGTCAATTCAGAGAGGCCAGAATAGATTTCAGAAATAAATCCCTTCTTCGTTGGGTTCATAGAAAGAATCTCGTCTCATATTTTCCTTTCCTTAACAGTTTGAGGTGACAATTTAGATGAAATGTAGTGTCTTGCTTGTAAGTATCTGAAGAAGTTTGACCTGTAAAGATTATATTTTGTTCTTAGTTGTTCAAAAGAGAGAACGGTGTTGTCTTTAATAATGTCTCTAAAGTAAACTAATCCCTTCTCGTGCCATTCCTTGAAGGCTGAATCCTGCATGGAAGGTTCAAAGAGATGGTTTGAGAATATAGGGCTGAGAAGAGAAAAACGATTAAGTTTGAAATGTTTTCTAAATTGAGACCAAATTCTGAGGGAGTGTTTAACTATGGGATTTGAAATTGATTTACCAGAAGTTGTTGGTAACTCGGAGCCCAAAAAAGGCTGGCAGTGATATTTGGTCGCTTGTCTGTGACTCTAGTTCTACCCAAGCTGGCTTTTCGCTCTGTTTGTGGTAGAAGGTCCAGGAGGTCCGACAGCGCAGGTTCGCGGCCCAATAGTAAAGTCGGAAGTTGGGAAGAGCTAAACCACCTAAAGTCTTTGCTTTCTGAAGATGAGTCTTGTTAAGGCGGGCGTGTTTGCCGTTCCATAGGTAGGATGATATCAGAGAATCCAAATGCTGAAAAAATGAGGCTGGCAGGAATATTGGAAGATTCTGGAAAAGATATAAGAATTTGGGTAAGACTGTCATTTTTACTGAATTAACCTACCAATAAGTGTCAGGGAGAGTGGGGACCACTTAGCCAAGGTCTGTTTAATTTCCGCTGTCAAAGTTAAAAAGTTTTCTTTGAATAACTCTTTAGATTTTCGCGTAACCATTATACCTAAATATGAGAAATTGTTTTCTGCTATCTTGAAAGGCAGCTTGGATATTAAGTCAGAGTCGTTTTTATTTCATAGAAATAGCTCACTCTTTTGTACATTCAATTTATGTCCTGAGAGTTTGCCAAATGCTTTTAAAAGGGACAAAGCCAAAGGCAGAGAGGTGATGGGGTCTGAGATATAGAGCAGGAGGTCGTCTGCATATAATGACACTTTGTGTTCTGTGTTTCCTCCTCGGATCCCAGACACCTCATTACAGTCACGCAGGGCTGTGGCCAGAGGTTCTATGGCCAGGTCAAATAGCAGAGGACTCAGAGGGCCCCCCTGACGAGTTCCTCTACCAAGTTCAAACTGCGTGGACTGTTGTGAGTTTGTACGGATGGAGGCTGTCGGTCGCTTATAAAGCAGTTTAATCATTGAGATGAACCGTCCTAAAGTTTGCTGACGACACCGCGGTGATAGGATGCATCACCGCGGTGAACGAAGCGGCCTACAGGACAGAGGTGGACAGTCTGGTTTCCTGGTGTGAGGACAACAACCTCACCCTCAACACAGACAAGACAAAGGAGATGATAGTGGACATGAGGAAGGAGAGGAGACCTCACCAACCACTGTTTATCCGGGATCTTGAAGTGGAGCGGGTGAGCAGCTTTAAGTACCTCGGGGTCCACATCACTGAGGACTTAACGTGGGCCACCAACACAACACAGCTGGTCAAGAAGGCACAGCAACGGCTGTACTTTCTGAGGAGGCTGAGGAAGTTTGGCATGTCGACAAAGATCCTCAGAAACTTCTACAGCTGTGTCGTGGAGAGCAGTCTGACCAACTGCATCACTGCGTGGTACGGCAGCTCTACGGCCATGGACCGCAAACGTCTGCAGAGAGTGGTTAAGACAGCGGAGAGGATCACCAGGTCTCCACTGCCCTCTCTGCACAGCATCTACCACCACAGAGTCCACAGGAGAGCTGCCACCATCATCAAGGACAGTTCCCACCCACAACATGGACTGTTTACACTCCTGCCCTCGGGACGCAGGTACAGGAGTGCAAAATGCAGGACCACACGCCTGAGAAACTCTTTCTACCCCACTGCAATAAGAATCATGAACAGCTGAACACTGCACTGTTGTCACTTTAAATCCATCACATGTACAGTTCCCCTACCTCTCTTATATTATTATTTTTTATTGTTATTTTATCTTGACTTTTTTTGTTATGTATATTTATTTTTATTTTTTTGTTATGCCGATATTTGTGGAGGGACGGCAAAGAAAGAATTTCATTGCATAGGGAAACGTGTTTCTCGATGTATATGACAATAAACACTTTGAATTGAATTGAAGTGAATGAAGTTATGACCAAAAGCAAATGTTTCTAAGACTGCAAATAGGTAATCCCACTCTACACGGTCAAAGGCCTTTTCGGCATCTAAAGAGACAACACACTCTGGAGCCTCTCCCGGAGTAAAGGATGTCAAGCAGTCGTCGAATGTTAAAATAGGAATTTCTGCCTCTAATAAATCCAGTCTGGTCAGTAGATATTATTGTAGGGAGTATGTTTTCTAGTCTGTGTGCCAGGACTTTTGCCAGTATTTTTGTGTCAGTGTTGAGTAGGGAGATGGGCCTGTACGAGGCACAATCAGTTAGGTCTTTATCTTTTTTGCCGATGAGGGTGATGCAGGCCTCTGAAAATGATGGTGGAAGGTGGCCGAGGCGACAGGAGTCGGTTAGAACCACGCACAAATGCGGGCTGAGAGTTGACGAGAACTTCTTATAAAACTCGGCTGGGAAGCCATCGGGACCTTTCCAGACTGTAGTGAGCAAATGGCCAACTCAATTTCTGATTGTTTGATGGGCTCCTCCAGTATCTTCATGCCCTCTCTAGAAACTGTTGGCATGTTAAGGGAATTTAAAAAGTTCTTTATTTTGTCATGGTCCGTTTGATGTTCTGAGGAGTATAATTTGAAATAATAATCTTTCAATTCTCTGTTGATCTGTGTGTGGTCAGATGTTAGTTTGCCTGTCGCAGTTTGGATTCTAGAAATATTTTGTTGTGCTTTTAGTCCCTTTAATTGGTTGGCCAGTATCTTATCTGATTTTTCTCCGTGCATGTAAAACAATGTTTTATTTTTGAGTAAAAGGTTTTCAGCTGAATGTGTTGTTGGCAAGTCGAATTTGGTTTTAGCTTCAATTCGTTTTTTAATAAATGTCGGGATCTTTAAATTTAGAGTATTGTTGGTCAAGGTCATGGATAGACTTTTCTAAGTGAGATTTTTCTTGAGAAGATGTTGGTTTCAACCGTGCCGTGAATGAGATACTGTGACAAGATGGCGCCGCACGAGCAGCAGCTGGTTACAACAGCTCCCTCTTTCTTCTTACTTTTTATTACACTTTTTCCTTTTTTTTGGCGTCTTTTTCATTTTTTCTTTAGAGTGGTCGGATCTTGTTGCCGTTGTGCACAAAACGAGACCACTTTTACAACTTTTGCATACGGTTTTCTGCTATTTTCGTCACTTTTGGGAACTCCGTCGGCAGACACGCTCAGCGGGTCTATTGTTTACACAAGGGATCAGCTGTTGGGGTTGCGCAACACCGCTCTCTCTCTCAGCGCGGAATGGACGATTCCCGTGGAAATCAAGAGAAAAAGACGCGGATGCAGAGCAGGTCGGATGAAACAAGAGAAGAAACGTAGGTTCCATCCCTTTATTCCATCGATCATCATGGGAAATGTACGTTCGATCGTGAATAAAACGGACGAGCTCGCTGCGCTGACCCGGCATCAGAGAGACTTCCAGGAGAGCAGCCTTCTATGTTTCACGGAGACCTGGCTGACGGAGAAGATCCCAGACTCTGTTGTTTCCCTGGAGGGGTTCAAGATGGTGCGTGCGGACCGGGACATGGATGGAAAGAGGAGAGGAGGAGGAGTGGCGGTGTTTATTAATGAGAGATGGAGCGATCCCGCTCATGTCTCCATTAAAGAACAAGTGTGCACTAAGGACATAGAGTTCGTTGCGGTGGGCATCCGCCCGTATTACATCCCGAGGGAGTTCTCACATGTGATTGTGTTCACTGTTTACATTCCTCCCTCTGCGGACGCAGCCGCAGCGAGCGAGAGGCTGAGCGCCTCAGTGTCGGACCTGCAGCTCAAACACCCGAACTCTCTCCTGCTCATTAACGGAGATTTCAACCATGCCTCACTTTCCTCCATTCTTCCCACTTTCACACAATACGTGAAGTGCCACACCCGGGAGGACAAGACTCTGGACCTTTTATATGCAAACGTAAAAGGTGCCTACACCTCCACCGCCCTGCCCCCCCTCGGCCGCTCTGATCACAACCTGATACGTCTGCGACCTGAATACACTCCCATGGTGAGGAGACAGCCTGCACAGAAAAGAACTGTTAAGATGTGGAATGATGAAGCCAAGGAGAGGCTGAGAGACTGCTTTGAGTCTACAGACTGGAGCGTGTTCTCTCATGGTGATGACATCGACACCTTCAATGACCATTCCACAGATTACATAAAGTTCTGTGAGGGCAACGTCACACCGACCCGCAAGGTGCGGTGCTTTGCCAACACCAAGCCATGGGTGACCCCTCAACTTCAAGTTCTGCTGAACAAGAAGAAGAGGGTGTTTGCTTCAGGGAGCAGAGAGGAGCTTAAGGAGGTCCAGCGTGAACTCAAGAAGGCGATCAGGATGGCCAAGGACGAATACAAGGGGAAACTGGAGGAGCAACTGGCGCAGGGCAACACTAGGGATGTGTGGAAAGGCCTGAAGAACATCTCAGGTCATGGCCAGAGTGGAGCCAGAGCCACAGCAGGGGGAGACCAAAGATGGGCCACTGAACTGAACCAGTATTTCAACCGGTTTGATCAGGGCCCCCCTCCCCCCTCCACCTCTGCCCCTCACTCTTCACAAAGCTGTTTTTCCCCTGCTTCAGCCCCCTCCCCCCAACTGTTCTCACCTCCAAGCCACCTTTCTCCACCCCAACAAGCCCTACTGCCTCAGCTGCCCAACCCCCCACAGCCACCTCTCTCTGTTACATCGGAACAGGTGAGGAGAGAATTAAGGCGACTGAAGATCAGGAAAGCTGCTGGACCAGATGGACTCAGCCCCAGACTGCTCAGGGATTGTGCTGATCAACTTTGTGAGTTGGTCACACACATCTTCAACCTGAGCCTCAAACTGGAGAAGGTCCCGGTCCAGTGGAAGACCTCCTGTGTGGTTCCGGTTCCCAAGGCGGTACATGCGAAGGAGCCGAGCCACTTCAGACCAGTCGCCCTGACCTCCCATCTGATGAAGACCTTGGAGAGGCTGGTACTCCGCGAGCTACGCACGACGGTGAGCTCTGCGTTGGATCCGCTGCAGTTCGCCTACAGGCCAAAGATGGGGGTGGATGACGCCGTCATCTACCTGCAGCACCGGGCACTGTCTCATCTGGAAGCCGCCGGTAGCACTGTGAGAGTCATGTTCTTTGACTTCTCAAGTGCTTTCAACACCATCCAGCCGGCGCTGCTAAGGAAAAAGATGGAGGACGCAGGAGTTGGGACACAGCTGGCAGCATGGACGATAGACTACCTCACCAACAGGCCGCAGTATGTGAGGCTGCAGGACTGCAGGTCTGAGGTGACCATCTGCAGCACCGGGGTGCCTCAAGGGACAGTGCTGTCACCTTTCCTTTTTTCCCTCTACACGGCGGACTTTACCTATGACTCCAGCAGCTGTCACCTCCAGAAGTTTTCTGACGACTCGGCCATTGTGGGCTGCGTGTCTGGGGGGGGTGAGCTGGAGTACAGGTCAGTCATCAAGGACTTTGTTGACTGGTGTGAGAGCAACTACCTTTGCTTAAACACCGGGAAGACAAGGGAGATGGTGATTGACTTCAGGAAAAAGTCCCCACCACATCAACCGGTGAGCATCCAGGGCTCGGACATTGAGCTGGTGGACAGCTTCAAATACCTGGGTGTTCACCTCAACAATAAACTGAACTGGTCCACACACATCAACGCCGTGTACAAGAAGGGCCGAAGTCGCCTCCACCTCCTGGGGAGACTGAGGTCCTTCGGAGTGTGCAGACCACTTTTAAGGACCTTTTATGACTCTGTGGTAGCCTCTGCTATCCACTACGCTGTGGTCTGCTGGGGAGCAGGCAGCACGGACCGGGACAGGAAGAGACTGAACAGGCTGGTCACGAGGGCCGGCTCTGTCCTGGGCCGCTCGCTGGACTCGGTGGAGGAGGTGGGAGAGAGGAGGACACTCTCCAGACTCTCCTCCATCAGGGACAACGCTCTCCACCCACTGCACCTGACCGTGGAGGAGCAGCTCCTTCAGTGGCTCAGGCACCCCCAGTGTAGGACGGAGCGTTATAGAAGGTCCTTCATCCCAACTGGTGTCAGGATATTTAACTCTCTACTTTAAATATCCTGGTGCTAATCCGTAGTGTGTTTTTCTTCTCGTGTGTTTTTTATTTTTTATTTTTTTCTCCGTTTTTATTTTTATTCTATTTTATTTTGTTAATAGTGTTAAATTTCTAATTTTGTAAATAATTGTATATTCTTAAGATCGTTTTTATTTTTATTTTGTATTATCTCTTTTATTATTTCTTTTCCCTTGCACTTTATTTTTTTAAACTGCGCTGTTGTGAAAGTGTGTTTCCCTCTGGATGAATAAAGCCTTTCTATTCTATTCTATTCTATTCTAAATATATTAGATTGTTTTGTCCATTATATATACTGTGTTTATACAACATGTACCTTTCAATGTAAAACATATTTAATACAAATCTTAAAAAAAAAAAGATTTACAGTGTGTCTGTGTGATTGTGTGTATATGTGTGTGTGTGTGTGTGTGCGTGTGTGTGTGCGTGTGTGTGTGCGGGTGTGTGTGCGTGTGTGTGTATATGTGTGTGTGTGTGTGTCTGTGTGTGTGTGTGTGTGCGCGTGTGTGTGTGTGTGTGTCTGTGTGTGTGTGTGGGAGTGTGTATGTGTGTGTGTGTCTGTGTGTGTGCGTCTGTGTGTGCGTGTGTGTGTGTGTGTGCGTGTGTATATGTGTGTGTGTGTGTGTGCGTGTGTGTGTGTATATGTGTGTGTGTGCGTGTGTGTATATGTGTGTGAGTGTGTGTATATGTGTGTGTGATTGTGTGTATGTGTGTGTGTGTGTATATGTGTGCGTGTGTATATGTGTGTGTGTGCGTGTGTGAGTGTGTGTGTGTGGGAGTGTGTGCGTGTGTGTGTGTGTGTGTGTGCGTGTGTGTGTATGTGTGTGTGTGTGTGTGTATGTGTGTGTGTGTGAGTGTGTGTGTGTGTCTGTGTGATTGTGTGTATATGTGTGTGTGTGTGTGTGTGCGTGTGTGTATGTGTGAGTGTGTGTGTGCATGTGTGTGTATGTGTGTGTGTGTGGGTGTGTGTGTATGTGTGTGTGCGTGTGTGTGTGTGTGTGTGTGTGTGTCTGTGGGTGCGTCTGTGTGTGTGTTTGCGTGTGTATATGTGTGTGTGTGTGATATGTGTGTGTGTGTGATTGAGTGTATGTGTGTGTGTGTGTGTGTGTGTATATGTGTGTGTGATATGTGTGTGTGTGTGATTGAGTGTATGTGTGTGTGTGTGTGTGTGTGTGTGTGTGATATGTGTGTGTGTGTGATTGAGTGTATGTGTGTGTGTGTGTGTGTGTGTGTGTGTGTTAGAATCAAGGTGTGTCTTTGTCCTGAACAACAGGTGTTTTCCAGGAAGTTTAATAATGTGGATCAACAGGTTGGAGCAGATCGTGGCAGAGACTTGTGACTGAGACTATAAAAGAGTTCACCTGTGAAGGAGTGTTTCAGTCGCAGAGACATGGAGACTAGAGTTGATCTGAGATCTTGTTCCATCTGTCTGGATCTACTGAAGGATCCAGTCTCTCTTCACTGTGGACACAACTACTGTAAGATCTGTGTTGAAGGTCACTGGCAGGAGAAGAACATCTACGAGTGTCCTCAGTGCAGACGGAGCTTCAGCGAGAGACCTGTCCTCCAGAAGAACACTGTGTTAGCAGAGTTAGTGGAGGAGCTGAAGAAGACTGGAGCAGCTGAGGACCTCTGCTCTGCTGGACCTGAAGATGTGACCTGTGACGCCTGCACTGGGAGGAAGATGAAAGCCCTCAAGTCCTGTCTGATGTGTCTGGTCTCCTACTGTGACCTTCACCTCCAGACTCATCGAGAAGCTCCGGCCTTCAGGACACACAAGCTGGTCCAGCCGTCCAAGCAGCTCCAGGAGATGATCTGCTCTGAACACGAGGAGGAGAAGAAGATGTTCTGTCGTTCTGATCAGCAGGTCATCTGTCATCTCTGTGCTGAGGACCAACACAAAGATCATGACATCGTTTCGACCACAGCAGAGAGGAGGGAGAGAGACAAAGACCTGGATCAGAGTCTAGGAAGGATCCAGCAGAAGATCCAGAAGAGAGAGAAGGAAGTGAAGCTGCTCCAGCAGGAGCAGAAGAACATCAGAGTCTCTGCTGAGGAAGCAGTGAAGGACAGTCAGGAGACCCTCGTCCAGATGATCCAGATGATCCAGAGAAGAATGCCTGACGTGGAGCAGAAGATCAGATCTCTGCAGGAGACTGAAGACGCTCGAGTCCGAGGACTTCAGGAGCAGCTGGAGCAGGAGATCTCTGAGCTGAAGAAGAAAGAGGCTGAGCTGCAGCAGCTGTCACTCACCGACAGTCACACCATCTTCCTGCAGAACCTGACCTCACTCTCAGAGGTCAGTGAAGACACGACCTCACTCTCAGAGGTCAGTGAAGACACGACCTCACTCTCAGAGGTCAGTGAAGACACGACCTCACTCTCAGAGGTCAGTGAAGACACGACCTCCTCCACGACCCTTGAGCAAACTCACCGTCGCTTCCAGGAAGTAACAGCAGCCGTGTCAGCCTGCAGAGACCAAGTCCAGGACCTTCTGAGAGACATGTGGACCAACATCTCCATGATGTTCCTTCCAGAGACCAGAGAGCAGTTCCTCACACACTCACAGGACATCACTCTGGATCCAAACACTGCAAACTCATGGTTGATGTTGTCTGAAGGAAACAAGAAAGTGACAAACATGGAAGAACGTCAGCCTCGTCCTGATCATCCAGACAGATTCAAAAATTATTGTTATCAGGTCTTGAGTCAAGAGTCTCTGACTGGACGTTGTTACTGGGAGGTGAAGAGAACAGAAGGAGATGTTGATGTATCAGTTTCATACAAGAACATCAGCAGATCAGGAATAGAAAGTATATTTGGATGGAATGACAAATCTTGGAGTTTATATTGTTACGACTCTGGTTGTTTATTTACACACAACAACATCAGAACTGAAGTCTCCAGAGTCAGACCCTCCACAGTGGGGGTGAACCTGGATCACTCTGCAGGTCTTCTGTCCTTCTACAGCGTCTCTGAGACCATGACTCTCCTCCACAGAGTCCAGACCAGCTTCTCTCAACCTCTTCATGCTGGAGTCTATGTTTGGTCCTCGTGTGAGTTTGTGAAGCTGAAGTAGACGCCAGTGAGATTGTGAGTCTCCAGGAGTGACATCATCACATGAAGCTTCAATGTTTGGATGAACGTCTCTGAGAACGTTTGTCGTTTGTGCCGCAGTGAAGACACAGTGACGTCATGTGACTGGATTAGAACCTCTGTGATTGGATTGTTCCTGATGATGACGAGTCTTCTTTAAATCTTCTTTAATAAACACCTTCATGATCCGGTGATGATGGCAGCAGTCGTTACTCAAGTACTCCACAGTACTACAAATATATCCTGGTTACTACAGTATCTCATTGGATGTTATTGAATAATGAATTGATGAATTGATGTACATTTGTTTGATTCAATATTACAGTCTGAAAGGAATTGGATTTTGTGAAAAAAAGATTTTCTCCAAAGAAGTAAAGATGAAAGTTCAACACAAACTATATCTTGTATCAGAGAAACCAGATCCTTGGATTCAGTGTTATGTTGAGTTATGCTGTATTTTAAAAATGTACATATAGAAACATTGATTTTTATTCACTCAAATCTCCTCTTAAAACACACTTTTATTCTCTTTTAACACAGCGTGAGACTCTGAGCTGTTTTTAGTGCTTTTGACTTGTTTTATTGGACATTGTTTTATTTTTGTGTTTTAACTGCTTTCTTAGTACTTTCATGTCATTGTACTACACTTTGTATCGACTGTTGTTTTTAAAGTGTTTTATCAATAAACTTGATTGATTGATTATTTGTTCTTATTGAAATGTTAATCTAAATCAATGAATTATCTTTTTGAATCATTTATTCTAAATATATCAATATATAGATTATATATATATTTGACACATTGAGTTCAATATTCTAATTCCAATAATTCAAAAACACATTTTCTAAATGCAATATTCTTTGTTTTATTCAATATAACATCGACATCTTTATATGTACTTTCTTACACCTATCGTTCTAAGATCACAATCAAAACTACTTTTATTGTTGTAAACACAAGCGTGGATATTATGTGGTGACAACACAAAAGTACATGTTAATAATGAATTAATTAATACAAATAACACAAAATTACATGTTAATAATGAATTAATTAATACAAATAACACAAAAGTACATGTTAATAATGAATTAATTAATACAAATAACACAAAAGTACATGTTAATAATGAATTAATTAATACAAACAACACAAAAGTACATGTTAATAATGAATTAATTAATACAAATAACACAAAAGTACATGTTAATAATGAATTAATTAATACAAATAACACAAAAGTACATGTTAATAATGAATTAATTAATACAAATAACACAAAAGTACATGTTAATAATGAATTAATTAATACAAATAACACAAAATTAGTGCAACAGTCCATACTTTCCATTTTGCACATTTTCTGCACTTTATACATAATTACATTTTTATTTAGGTTTAACGTTGTTTTTTTTTACTGTTGGTGGAACAATTCACTAGCAATTGAAATAATAATAATTCTGGTTCTGATGTATAAACATGTTTTTGTATAGAATATAAGTCTTAATTAAGAAGATAAATATGTTAGATTATTTTGTCCATTATATATATTATATATATTTATATACAAAATGTACCTTTCAATGTAAAACATATTTAATTCAAATCTTAAAAAAGCTTTAAAATAGTAACATTTCAAGAATAAAATTCAAAGTGTCAACATTTGAAACATGAAAGCGTTCAATATTCTGACACTGATTGACTTCCGTCCTCAAGTTTGAACTAATGTTTCTTATTCTCTCTGTGAACGATCAACACACTGTGGTGTGTTCAGAGGATGATGTTGTGAACTTAACAATATGTTCCGTTACTATGAATCACAAGCAGAAAACTATAAACAAATATAAAAAATAATAATAATTGGAATGAATTAAAAACATTAATTTTTTTGAAAAATGAGACATTGCCATAAAATGTCATATAAATAAATAATGAATGAGTGATATTAGTTCCATTAAAATGTGTATTATTCATATAGAATATTACAATTTTTTTGTTTTTTTCAATAATTCAAAATGTTATTTTTGAGTTCTGAGGTACTTGATCAACTTCGAAATACACCACTATTATACTATTTTACACTATTATACCTACATGTTTACATTTAATTAAAAAAACGTACTGAGTATATTGAGTTCATCAAAATATTGTATTCATTTTTGGAATAAAAATATAAAACTTTACGTGTAAAATTTGAAAATGATTCGCTTTAAAAAAACACACGTACTACCAAGACCTCTCACACTTACTATCAAACTTGCTCACATCTACTTTCAAACTCTTTATTAGCACTTAATAGTACGTGTATAAGTACTTGATTGTACGTATACGAGTATTTGATCGTGAGTGTAAGAGATCTTGTAAATAAGTGCATGAGGACTTGATAGTAAGTGTGACAGATCTAGTAGTGCGTGTAAGAGAACTTGATTACACAGGATGCCGCCCCTTTTTTAAGCAACTTCAAAATAAAGTTGTTAAATCAATACTTCATCTCCGGCAGTTTAATACAAATGTTTGGATTGTCATGTTATTTTTGACATGATCACTTTATTTAATGATATCGCAGCATTAATAACACAATTATTAAACCTTTCTGCTGATGTTCATCATATCCTCCTGAAGTCCGTCTAAGCTGTCATGTTTATGTTCTTCCTGTTTTATTTTGAAGGTGGTTTTCCGTTTGTATGTGTCCTGTGTTTTCCTTTGACAGACGCTGGCAGGTGCGCGGCTGGTGATGATTGAGTGGCGGGTTCTTCCTATTGATAAGGAGCATCTCTACCCGGAAGAACTCGCCAGAGTATTGCGTTTCCCTTCGATCTCGCTCCTCGCCTTTAAATCAGAACTTTGATGATCCTTTGGAGACTCCTGACGTTGTCAGCACTTTTATTTACTCACGTGAGTCTTTTTGTTTTAGTTGCTGTTGGGACCCCGATCTCCAGCCGTGCCCTGCCTTCGTCCCGAGTGTGATGTTATGAGTATAATAACATGTGAACTCCATTACCCAGCATGCCACAGCAGTGAGGCGCATGCGTGGAAGCCCCGCCTGTTGGTCTGTTCAAGGTAGCAAGAGAATGGTTCCATGTTAGTAAAGAATCAAGTTTATATTAACAAACCAGATATCACGCCTCGTCTGCTCATTGAAGCTTGACCGAAGACAACACATGGTGTCAGAAGTGGCCGTGAGCAGCTTCGGACGGAAGATTTGCCACGGAAAGAGGAAGAAAAAGTTTCCGGTCGCGTGAGTGCTACGGGCTAATAAAGCTACATGCTAACAGAGTTTGCTTCGGTGTGTGATGGCTGCGAGCGGCAGAAGAAGTAAAGCGAGGACGAGGGACGGATCGAACAAGTAGAAGAGGATCTCGTACCTGTATTGGAGGATAACCAGCACCAGGAGAGGGCTGTGTAAGTCCCGATACCCCGACGTGCAGTCATGGATAAGCTTAGTCCACCAACTTCCATGCAAATGACTGGGAACCTTGCTGATGACTGGAAGCGTTTCAAGCAACGATTTAATATATATCTAGCAGCAAGCGGAGCTGGGGGTGATGATGAAAAACTGAAAGCTCACATTCTTTTGCATGTTATGGGAGAAGATGCATTGGACATATATAATAGCTTTCAGCTGAATGAAGCTAATCTGACTTTGACAGAGCTAATGACAAATAAAACGGATAAAACCGGAGTCCGTTTCCGTCGCTCCAACACGACGTCACCTCCGGGTCTTAATACTTTGCTTTATGGAGAAAAAAGGATCAATTCAGAGTGTACGGTCGTTTATTCACCGCTTCAAAACAAACAAACATACAAACTTTTACGATCGATCGGACTCGCTCTTTGCCGGCAGCTGTACAGGTCGATAGCTCCGGGAAAGACGGTCCTGGGTTATGGGTCTTCTCTATATTTAAGGGAAAGTTTCCTGTCCAGGGGGCGTCTGTTCCGGGGCAGTGGTTCTTTGATGTTAGTTCCTGTCTCGAGTCACCTGGAGAGCAACATCCTTGCTTCCCTGTTGTGTGGGCGGATTCCTTTGTCTTCCAGCCCCCCTTTTTTGGGTGTGTTCCGTGTTGCCCTTTTGTTTCACGTCCACAGGTGTGAACAGAGCAGACAGACAGTCCTTCATTAAATCGCTGAATAATCTCTAGTCTGTTTCAAGCTACCCTTGAGACAGTGTATATCAGTATGAAAGTGAAATGTTGGTTGTGAATGTGTATTTAAACTTTTAAGCTCTTAGATGAGGCTAGTATTTTATACTCTATATTTTGATCATCTTTTTAGCATTAATTTAACTTATGGCGTATACGTATAGTGTAGAATAATTTCCAATCTAACACAAAGTTTGAAGAATACTTTGTGCCTAGACAGAACGTGACTTTTGAGAGGTACACGTTTTTCACCCATGACCAAAAGCAAGGCGTACTATTTGACCAGTACTTAGCAGAGCTTCACACGCTAAGCAAGACATGTGAATTCGGCCCCTTAAGAGACTCATTAGTGAGAGACAGGGTCGTTTGTGGAACAGTGGATAATGCACTCAGAGAAAGACTGCTCAGAGAGTCAGGACTGACACTAGACAAGTGTGTCAGTATGTGCAGAGCAGCTGAAACCACTCGAGCACAAGCAAAAGAGCTTCGGAGAGGTGAGACAACTGTGCATTCAATAAATAAAGAACAATGGAAAAAGAAAACAGTTACCAAACAGAGAGACCAAAATGAGAAATCAACTGAGTTCAAATGGGGTAAATGTGGAGGCAGCCACAAGCCAAGATCTTGTCCTGCATTTGTAAAATCCCGTAACAACTGTGGAAGGAGCAATCACTATGCTAAATGTTGCAAAGCAGCTCTAAAACAAAAAGTTCACACAGTCGATGAGGGAGAAGAGGAGTATGATGAGTTTATTGTGGATGTGGCGCAAGCTTGTACAACTGAAAAAGAGGAATGGATTGTGCCTATTGAGGTGAATAAAACAATAATACCATTCAAGTTAGACACAGGTGCTCATGTAAACCTGCTGTCATTGGAAGACTACAAAACACTGACAGTAAAGAGCAAAATTCATCCTTTAAAAACAAAAATCACTGGATACACCGGAGAACGTTCCTATTAAAGGCGGATGCATCGCAACCTTCAAACACAAGGGGCGGCAGATAAGAGCACAGCTTCTGATCGTGGATATGAGCGTACAACCAATCCTGGGACTCAGTGCATGTACAAAGCTCAGTCTGGTCAAAAGAGTGTTTGTTGTGACATCACCAGGTACTGCAAATGATCATGACTCACTCATGGAGGAGTATAAAGACTGTTTCGAAGGACTTGGATGTCTACCTGGAAAACATAAGATACGTGTGGATGAAGGTGTGTCTCCTGTTGTGCATCTCTGCAGGAAAGTCCCGTTTGCCCTGCGGGAAAAACTGAAAGAGGAACTAGCGCGCATGGAAAAATTAGAGGTCATCAAGAAAATAGATGAACCAACGGAATGGGTCAGCTCGCTGGTTATTGTGCAAAAGAAAACAGGTGCTCTAAGGATTTGTTTGGATCCTAGGGATTTCAACAGAGCAATCAGAAGAGAACACTTTAAGTTACCAACCAGAGAAGAAATCATGGCACAGTTTGCTGGAGCTACATGGTTCAGTAAACTAGATGCTTCGTCAGGTTTCTGGCAACTGAGGCTAGACGAGCAGAGTTCGAGACTGTGTACGTTCAACACCCTGGAGGGCAGGTACAGGTTTCTTCGTCTGCCGTACGGTATCTTGTCAGCGCCTGAAGTATACCATAAGACTATTCACATGATTTTTGAGCACATTCCAGGAGTAGAGACGATGATGGACGATGTTATTGTCTGGGGGGCTACTCAAGAAGAACACGACGAAAGACTGAGACAAGTGCTAGACAAGACAAGAGAAGTTCATCTGAAACTTAACAAAGACAAATGTGAGTTTGGTGTAAAAACACTTACCTTTGTGGGAGATGTTCTCAGTGAATAGGGGGTGAAGCCTGACCCGAGAAAAACATCAGCGATCAACAACATGGAAAGACCAAACAATAAAGATGAGGTCAGACGGTTTTTAGGGATGGTCACCTATCTCGCCAAGTTTGTCCCACAGTTGTCAACACGGTCGGCACCTCTCAGGAGTCTTCTCGAACAAAAGAATGAATGGATCTGGTCCCATGAGCAGGAACAATGTTTTGTGAAACTGAAAGAGACTCTCACACAGGAACCCGTGCTAAAGTTCTATGACCCAAAGAAGAGTACCAGGATCTCAGCAGACGCGTCACAGTACGGCCTGGGAGCAGTGGCTACCTGTCGCTTATGCATCCAGAGCCTTGACAAGCGCCGAGTCCAGGTACGCTCAAATGGAAAAAGAACTGTTAGCGAGTTTGTATGCATGTGAGCGTTTTCATCAATATGTGTATGGTCAATCTTTTGAGGTAGAAACTGACCATAAACCTTTAGTGTCCATCATGGCCAAACCTCTAAATAACTGTCCTGCACGGATACAGCGCATGCTGATCAGGCTGCAAAAGTACGACATGATATACACACAAGGAAAATACATGTTCACCGCCGACACCTTGTCTAGAGCAGTGGATAAAGAGGAACCTGCAGACTGTGAGAACAGTGCAGACATACAGGCATATGTGGACATGATTGTGACGTCTCTGCCAGTAACTGCAGACAGAACGGAACAAATACGAAGAGAGACTAACGCAGATGAAACAATGAAAGAACTCAAGAGCACAGTACAGAAAGGCTGGCCTGGAAACAAAAAGGATTGCCCTGTGCAAATACAAGACTACTGTAGGGCAGAGCTCACAGTGGTGGATGACATGGTGTTGAAAGGGAGCAAATACGTTATTCCATCCTCACTACGTAAACAAATGCTCCAAAAGATTCACGAAGGCCACCTTGGAGAAGTCAAGTGTAAACGCAGGGCTAGAGAAGTGATGTACTGGCCGAGAATCAATTTAGATATAAGCCAGACGACAGTGTCATGTGAACTGTGTCGCACCTACAGGCCAAGACAACAAGCTGAGCCGCTGATGATGCATCCAGTGCCCCGCAGACCCTACTACAAGGTTGGCACTGACCTGTTTGACTGTGATGGTAAGAGTTACATAGTGGTCACCGACTATTTCTCAAACTATCCTGAAGTTGGAGCGCTGCAGTCAACATCAAGCAAAGCAGTTATCAGCTACCTCAAGACTGTCTTCGCTAGACATGGTGTCCCATGTGAACTGTTGTCGGATAATTTGCCCCAGTTTTCTAGCTGCGAGTTTGCTGCCTTTGCCAAAGAATGGGGGTTTCAACACTCTACATCAGGGATGTCAAAGTCAATCACACCGAGGGCCAAAAAAACAAATGTGCTACAAGCCGAAGGCCGGACTGGTTCAATGTTTATTAAAACATATCGAAATGATTGCACATAGCCTATTGAACCAAGACCTAACACAGTGTACATTATTTAATGATTAAATGAATATGGCAATATTTTGTTATGGCTCTGTCAGTAACTTCAAGGGAAAACATTTTCAACAGCCAAACAGCGAAAAATTAAATTGTTTTTAAAAACAAAATGTGTTTCTTAATATCAAGATAAATGCATAAATAAAAGTGCATGCATTATAAACTGAAAATGTATTATTGTGCTGCTCTATGTGTCATGAGTCGAGCAGGACAGGAGACCCAGATGCGGAAGTGCGAATAATCCTTCGGAGGAATAGCTCAGAATAAAGTCTTTTAATGATCCAAACGGTCGGAACGGACCGGAACAAAAAACAAAACAGACGCTCGGGACGGAGGCAGGGCACGGCTGGAGATCGGGGTCTCGAACAGCAACTAAAAACAAAAAGACAAAAAGACTCACGTGAGTAAAGTAAAGAGCTGACAACGTCAGGGGTTCTCAAAAGATCGTTCATTCAGAACACGAGCACGTAGAGATCTGAGATGCCAACCTGGTCAGGAAACTGAATACTCTGGCGAGTTCTTCCGGTTAGAGATGCTCCTTATCTGTGGGAAGAACCCGCCACTCAATCATCACCAGCCGCGCACCTGCCAGCGTCTGTCAAGACAAAACAGAGGAACACGTACAAAAAACGGAAACACACCTTCAAACTAAAATAAATAAAAAAATCAAATCAGTTGTATTCTTTCTCATGGCTCTTATCTGCAATTTTCCCTGAGTCCACAAAAATTATGGCACACAGACAAAACAATACTTCCTTCAAAGAAAAATCACGTCTTGTAGAAACAAATGTAAACATGTAACTGAATTAAAAAACTGAAAATATGTTACTGCTCTGTGATGCTCACTTGTCTGAGGCTGAGCCTGATACTTGGAGGTGTCTCATCTTTTGTACAAGTTCATCAATGTTCGGGGTTAGGCTCTGAGCTGAGGAAATCCTCAGGATTGAGTGAAGGTGATTATCAGTAAGACGACTCCTCTGTGATGTTTTGTTTAGCTTCATCAAAGAGAACAGTTGTTCACACAGGTATGTGCTGCCAAACATGGAGAGCGTCCGAGCGGCTTGGATGCGCAACTGGGGCATTGTGTCGGGGATAGAACGTGAAAACTCGGCAGCACCCACTCTCTCATATTTTTCCTTCAGTGTGTCATTGCACTGTATCTCAATCGACTCCATTTGTAGATTTGGTGGTGCGCTTTCTACATCAACTGCAAAAGGATTGCTGAGCAGTTCAAACCTGCTTTTTTGGGCTTCAAAGTCAGCAAATCGGCGTCGGAAGTCGGCGGCAAGTATGCTGAGTTTATCGGCAAACTGTGCACACGGGAACACGGTGGTAGAGAGCTTCTCTTTCATGGTCTGGCAGCTGGAAAAGTGGCTTAAGTTTTCTTTCCGCATCTGCGTCTCCCACAGACTCAGCTTGGTTTTAAAGGCCTTCACTGTACTGTACATATCAGAGATGACACGTCCCCGTCCCTGCAGCTGCAGATTCATCACATTCAGATGGCTCGTGATGTCGCAGAGAAATGCCATTTCACACAGGAAAGTTTCATCTCGGAGCTCTGTTGTGTCTTTCCCCTTGCTTTCCATGAACAGACAGATCTCCTCACGCAGCTCAAAACATCTTTGAAGCACCTTTCCCCGGCTTAGCCATCGCACCTCTGTGTGATACGGCAAGTCACCATACTCTGTATCTAACTCCTGCTGTATCTAGCAGCATGACAGCAAAGGATAGGGCTAAACTGGACAGCCTTATTAAGAAGGCCGGTTACGTCCTAGGGCGCCCCCTGGATCCTGTGGAGGAAGTGACTGGAGGGAGGATGCGGAGCAAGCTGGGCTCCATGAGGAGGAACTTGTCTCACCCTCTCCAGCACACACTGAGGGCATTGAGGAGCTCCATCAGTGATAGGATGCTCCATCCCAGGTGTGTGAGGGAGAGGTACTGCAGTACCTCCTGCTGCCATCAGACTCCACAACAAGAACACACCAAGATAACTATATAACTGCACCTCTTGTTATTTATGTAAATATGATTGTGTATATATTATATAACGCAGATTTATCTTTTATTCTATTTAGATTTTCTTTCTCGTTTTTATTTCTGGGTGTTTTTATTTCTCTTGCTGTTGTTAAACCGAATTTCCCCTCGCGGGACTAATAAAGGTTTTCTGATTCTGATTCTGATTCTCCAGAAATGCCTTGAACTGGCGGTGATTTAAACCTTTGGCTCTGATGAAGTTAACTGCTCGCGTTATGGTGCTCATTACATGCTCCATTTTCAAGGCTTTGCCACACAACGACTCCTGGTGTATGATGCAGTGATACGCTGTTAGCTCATCTGTGACGTTTTCCTCCCGCATCCTTGCCACCAAACCACTCCTGTGCCCACACATTGCGGGTGCTCCGTCTGTGGTTAATCCCACGAGTTTTTCCCAAGGCAGCCCCATCTCATTTACACATCTGGATACCTCTTCATACAGATCTTGTCCTGTAGTTGTGCCATGCATAGGACGTAATGCCAAAAACTCTTCTGTTATGCTCAGACTGGAGTCTACTCCACGGACAAAAATTGACAACTGGGCAATGTCTGATGTGTCCGTGCTCTCATCCACAGCAAGAGAATATGTGATGAAATCTTTTCCCTTTCTCACAAGCTGTTCTTTTATGTTGGTGGAAAGCTGGTCTACGCGCTCAGCAACGGTATTTCTGCTCAGGCTCACGTTTGCGAATAGTTGTCTTTTGTCTGGGCACACTGCGTCACAAACTTCAAGCATACAGTTTTTGATAAACTCTCCTTCTGCAAAGGGCCGGGCTGATGTTGCGACCTCTTTTGCCACAATAAAGCTAGCCTTGACAGCAGCCTAGCAGCCTCACTTTGTGATTTAGCATATGTGAACATAGCCTGTCTGGACTTAAGGCCTCGTTTTAATTCTTCCACCTTCTGTAGCTTTTGTTCATATTCCATATTCTTGTCTTTGTCTGTGTGTTTCTTAGACGTTTGATAGTGCCTTCTTAAATTGAATTCTTTCATTACAGCCACACTTTCTCCACACAGAAGACACACAGGTTTGCCTTTTACCTCCGTAAACATGTACTCTGCCTCCCACCTGTCCTGAAACCCCCTGTTCTCAGCGTCCACCTTCCGTTTAGCCATTTTTGAGGAGGGGGGTATCAGAAAGTTGACCTCTGCTCTGACTACTGATGAATAATGAAGCCGCTTGTGCGCGCTGCAGTGACTTCGCGGGCTACCGTTGCATTGTGGGAAATGTAGTGTTGGTGCGTGCAAAACACCAGCGGACGGCTGTGGCCTGCGGGCCGGTTGTAATAGTAATTAAATATCATCCAGGGGGCCATAAATAATCAATTAGCGGGCCAGATCTGGCCCGCGGGCCTTGACTTTGACATATGTGCTCTACATCGAGTCCAACCTATCCAAAGTCAAACGGCTTGGCAGAAAGCTCTGTAAAGACAGTAAAAACAATGATGAAGAAAGCAGAGGACAGAGAGGACTTTCAGACAAGTTTACTGATTTACCGGAGTACACCTCTACAGAATGGACTGTCACCAGCCCAAATGCTGATGGGTAGACGCATTCGCTCCAACCTACCAGTAAATGAGGACCTGCTGACGCCGAAAAATTCACACAAAGTCAGAAACGCAAGGGAGGAACAAAAAGTGAAACAAAAACAGCTGTATGACAGAACTGCTAAACACCTGGCTATGCTGAAGCGAGGAGACGTAGTGCGACTCAGAGACATCTCTACAGGTGCATGGAGACAAAAAGGACGGGTGGAGGAGGAAGTTGCCCCACGCTCCTACAGGATCCAGACAGAGAGTGGATTTTCGCTGAGAAGGAACCGCACGGATCTTTAACGACAGCTGACTGAAAAGGACACTACAGCTCAGGAAATGGTTCATCAGGACACGGCGGAATCTACAGAGTCAACTAACAGTGGGACTGACCACACCGACTGTAATCTGACAGCAGCGTCTGCGTCGCCAGCTGTTGAAAGACTGTCCAGACCTGTAAGACATGTTCAGCCCCTAAGAGGCTGATCGAGAGTTGCTAAGGACTCTTGTTTACAAGTTGCTAGACGAAAAAGCAACATGGACGTTTAAGTTCAAAGAAATGTTAATGTAAAAAAAAAAAGAAAAAATGTTGACATGATTCTAGGTGTGTTATGATGCTTAGAAAGTTTGCACTTTATTATTTTTCTATTGCAGAAAAAGTGGTTAAATAGAAAAGTTGTTTACAAGTAAAGTTACGATAAAGATTGAAAATAATGATAAATACCAAGGTAAGAAAAAAGCATGGCTTTGTTTTAAGAGGTATATATCATTTATTTTATAGGGGGAAAGATGTGATGTTATGAGTATAATAACATGTGAACTCCATTACCCAGCATGCCACAGCAGTGAGGCGCATGCGTGGAAGCCCCGCCTGTTGGTCTGTTCAAGGTAGCAAGAGAATGGTTCCATGTTAGTAAAGAATCAAGTTTATATTAACAAACCAGATATCACGCCTCGTCTGCTCATTGAAGCTTGACCGAAGACAACACACCGAGTGCCTGTTTGTTTTTGTTCCTATTCATTCCTATTACGGATCGTTTTGGATTTATTAAAGACTTTCTTCTGAACTTCTCCTCCGTGGATATATTGACTTCCGCATCTGGGTCTCCTGCCCTGATCGGATCGTGACATAAGCGCCTGACTTTTTATAAACCAGTGGAGCCTGAAGAGTGAATTCAACGCTCGGAAGATGAGCATGTAAGTTGTTTTATTACTATTATTATTATTACTATAGACTTTTATACTATTGCAGCGATATTATTGCTTTCGCTAGGAACCTTTTTGCATGTTTCCGTAGGACCGTTACTTGTGTGACACCAGTGAAAACAGTTTAACACGCTTTAAAAGTTTGTTTCTCCAGTTAATGTTACACGTTTGGATCTGAATGTGTTCGTGAAGAAGTGAGTTTCATAAAGTAGCAGTTTGTGTTTGTAGAATGTTATCTTTGTTTTATCTAGACGAGTGTTTGTTTATGTTTGTTTCATGTTTAGACGAGTGTTTGTTTATGTTTGTTTCATGTTTAGACGAGTGTTTGTTTACGTTTGTTTCATATTTAGACGAGTGTTTGTTTATGTTTGTTTCATGTTTAGACGAGTGTTTGTTTATGTTTGTTTCATATTTAGACGAGTGTTTATTTACGTTTGTTTCATATTTAGACGAGTGTTTGTTTATGTTTGTTTCATATTTAGACGAGTGTTTGTTTACGTTTGTTTCATATTTAGACGAGTGTTTGTTTACGTTTGTTTAATATTTAGACGAGTGTTTGTTTATGTTTGTTTCATGTTTAGACGAGTGTTTGTTTATGTTTGTTTCATATTTAGACGAGTGTTTGTTTACGTTTGTTTAATATTTAGACGAGTGTTTGTTTATGTTTGTTTCATATTTAGACGAGTGTTTGTTTACGTTTGTTTCATATTTAGACGAGTGTTTGTTTATGTTTGTTTCATATTTAGACGAGTGTTTGTTTACGTTTGTTTCATATTTAGACGAGTGTTTGTTTACGTTTGTTTCATATTTAGACGAGTGTTTGTTTACGTTTGTTTCATATTTAGACGAGTGTTTGTTTATGTTTGTTTCATATTTAGACGAGTGTTTGTTTACGTTTGTTTCATATTTAGACGAGTGTTTGTTTATGTTTGTTTCATATTTAGACGAGTGTTTGTTTACGTTTGTTTAATATTTAGACGAGTGTTTGTTTACGTTTGTTTAATATTTAGACGAGTGTTTGTTTATGTTTGTTTCATATTTAGACGAGTGTTTGTTTACGTTTGTTTCATATTTAGACGAGTGTTTGTTTATGTTTGTTTCATATTTAGACGAGTGTTTGTTTATGTTTGTTTCATATTTAGACGAGTGTTTGTTTACGTTTGTTTCATATTTAGACGAGTGTTTGTTTATGTTTGTTTCATATTTAGACGAGTGTTTGTTTATGTTTGTTTCATATTTAGACGAGTGTTTGTTTACGTTTGTTTCATATTTAGACGAGTGTTTGTTTACGTTTGTTTAATATTTAGACGAGTGTTTGTTTATGTTTGTTTCATATTTAGACGAGTGTTTGTTTACGTTTGTTTCATATTTAGACGAGTGTTTGTTTACGTTTGTTTCATATTTAGACGAGTGTTTGTTTATGTTTGTTTCATATTTAGACGAGTGTTTGTTTACGTTTGTTTCATATTTAGACGAGTGTTTGTTTATGTTTGTTTCATATTTAGACGAGTGTTTGTTTACGTTTGTTTAATATTTAGACGAGTGTTTGTTTACGTTTGTTTAATATTTAGACGAGTGTTTGTTTATGTTTGTTTCATATTTAGACGAGTGTTTGTTTACGTTTGTTTCATATTTAGACGAGTGTTTGTTTATGTTTGTTTCATATTTAGACGAGTGTTTGTTTATGTTTGTTTCATATTTAGACGAGTGTTTGTTTACGTTTGTTTCATATTTAGACGAGTGTTTGTTTATGTTTGTTTCATATTTAGACGAGTGTTTGTTTATGTTTGTTTCATATTTAGACGAGTGTTTGTTTACGTTTGTTTCATATTTAGACGAGTGTTTGTTTATGTTTGTTTCATATTTAGACGAGTGTTTGTTTACGTTTGTTTCATATTTAGACGAGTGTTTGTTTACGTTTGTTTCATATTTAGACGAGTGTTTGTTTACGTTTGTTTAATATTTAGACGAGTGTTTGTTTACGTTTGTTTAATATTTAGACGAGTGTTTGTTTACGTTTGTTTAATATTTAGACGAGTGTTTGTTTACGTTTGTTTCATATTTAGACGAGTGTTTGTTTATGTTTGTTTAATATTTAGACGAGTGTTTGTTTACGTTTGTTTCATATTTAGACGAGTGTTTGTTTACGTTTGTTTCATATTTAGACGAGTGTTTGTTTACGTTTGTTTAATATTTAGACGAGTGTTTGTTTACGTTTGTTTCATATTTAGACGAGTGTTTGTTTACGTTTGTTTAATATTTAGACTTGTGTTTGTTTACGTTTGTTTAATATTTAGACGAGTGTTTGTTTACGTTTGTTTAATATTTAGACTTGTGTTTGTTTACGTTTGTTTAATATTTAGACGAGTGTTTGTTTACGTTTGTTTAATATTTAGACGAGTGTTTGTTTACGTTTGTTTCATATTTAGACGAATGTTTGTTTACGTTTGTTTAATATTTAGACGAGTGTTTGTTTACGTTTGTTTAATATTTAGACGAGTGTTTGTTTACGTTTGTTTAATATTTAGACGAGTGTTTGTTTACGTTTGTTTCATATTTAGACGAGTGTTTGTTTACGTTTGTTTCATATTTAGACGAGTGTTTGTTTACGTTTGTTTCATATTTAGACGAGTGTTTGTTTACGTTTGTTTCATATTTAGACGAGTGTTTGTTTACGTTTGTTTAATATTTAGACGAGTGTTTGTTTACGTTTGTTTCATATTTAGACGAGTGTTTGTTTACGTTTGTTTCATATTTAGACGAGTGTTTGTTTACGTTTGTTTCATATTTAGACGAGTGTTTGTTTACGTTTGTTTAATATTTAGACGAGTGTTTGTTTACGTTTGTTTCATATTTAGACGAGTGTTTGTTTACGTTTGTTTAATATTTAGACGAGTGTTTGTTTACGTTTGTTTCATATTTAGACGAGTGTTTGTTTACGTTTGTTTCATATTTAGACGAGTGTTTGTTTACGTTTGTTTCATATTTAGACGAGTGTTTGTTTACGTTTGTTTCATATTTAGACGAGTGTTTGTTTACGTTTGTTTCATATTTAGACGAGTGTTTGTTTACGTTTGTTTCATATTTAGACGAGTGTTTGTTTACGTTTGTTTCATATTTAGACGAGTGTTTGTTTACGTTTGTTTAATATTTAGACGAGTGTTTGTTTACGTTTGTTTCATATTTAGACGAGTGTTTGTTTACGTTTGTTTAATATTTAGACTTGTGTTTGTTTACGTTTGTTTAATATTTAGACGAGTGTTTGTTTACGTTTGTTTAATATTTATACTTGTGTTTGTTTACGTTTGTTTAATATTTAGACGAGTGTTTGTTTACGTTTGTTTAATATTTAGACGAGTGTTTGTTTACGTTTGTTTCATATTTAGACGAATGTTTGTTTACGTTTGTTTAATATTTAGACGAGTGTTTGTTTACGTTTGTTTAATATTTAGACGAGTGTTTGTTTACGTTTGTTTCATATTTAGACGAGTGTTTGTTTACGTTTGTTTCATATTTAGACGAGTGTTTGTTTACGTTTGTTTCATATTTAGACGAGTGTTTGTTTACGTTTGTTTAATATTTAGACGAGTGTTTGTTTACGTTTGTTTAATATTTAGACGAGTGTTTGTTTACGTTTGTTTAATATTTAGACGAGTGTTTGTTTACGTTTGTTTCATATTTAGACGAGTGTTTGTTTACGTTTGTTTCATATTTAGACCAGTGTTTGTTTATGTTTGTTTCATATTTAGACCAGTGTTTGTTTACGTTTGTTTCATATTTAGACGAGTGTTTGTTTATGTTTGTTTCATATTTAGACGAGTGTTTGTTTACGTTTGTTTCATATTTAGACGAGTGTTTGTTTACGTTTGTTTCATATTTAGACGAGTGTTTGTTTATGTTTGTTTCATATTTAGACCAGTGTTTGTTTACGTTTGTTTCATATTTAGACGAGTGTTTGTTTACGTTTGTTTCATATTTAGACCAGTGTTTGTTTACGTTTGTTTCATATTTAGACCAGTGTTTGTTTACGTTTGTTTAATATTTAGACGAGTGTTTGTTTACGTTTGTTTCATATTTAGACCAGTGTTTGTTTACGTTTGTTTCATAATTAGACGAGTGTTTGTTTACGTTTGTTTAATATTTAGACGAGTGTTTGTTTACGTTTGTTTCATATTTAGACGAGTGTTTGTTTACGTTTGTTTAATATTTAGACGAGTGTTTGTTTACGTTTGTTTCATATTTAGACCAGTGTTTGTTTACGTTTGTTTCATATTTGGACGAGTGTTTGTTTACGTTTGTTTCATATTTGGACGAGTGTTTGTTTACGTTTGTTTAATATTTAGACGAGTGTTTGTTTATGTTTGTTTCATATTTAGACCAGTGTTTGTTTACGTTTGTTTCATATTTAGACGAGTGTTTGTTTACGTTTGTTTCATATTTAGACGAGTGTTTGTTTACGTTTGTTTAATATTTAGACGAGTGTTTGTTTACGTTTGTTTCATATTTAGACCAGTGTTTGTTTACGTTTGTTTCATAATTAGACGAGTGTTTGTTTACGTTTGTTTAATATTTAGACGAGTGTTTGTTTACGTTTGTTTCATATTTAGACGAGTGTTTGTTTACGTTTGTTTAATATTTAGACGAGTGTTTGTTTACGTTTGTTTCATATTTAGACCAGTGTTTGTTTACGTTTGTTTAATATTTAGACCAGTGTTTGTTTACGTTTGTTTAATATTTAGACGAGTGTTTGTTTACGTTTGTTTCATATTTAGACGAGTGTTTGTTTACGTTTGTTTCATATTTAGACGAGTGTTTGTTTACGTTTGTTTCATATTTAGACGAGTGTTTGTTTACGTTTGTTTCATATTTAGACGAGTGTTTGTTTACGTTTGTTTCATATTTAGACGAGTGTTTGTTTACGTTTGTTTCATATTTAGACGAGTGTTTGTTTACGTTTGTTTCATATTTAGACGAGTGTTTGTTTACGTTTGTTTCATATTTAGACGAGTGTTTGTTTACGTTTGTTTCATATTTAGACGAGTGTTTGTTTATGTTTGTTTCATATTTAGACGAGTGTTTGTTTACGTTTGTTTCATATTTAGACGAGTGTTTGTTTACGTTTGTTTAATATTTAGACGAGTGTTTGTTTACGTTTGTTTCATATTTAGACGAGTGTTTGTTTACGTTTGTTTTATATTTAGACGAGTGTTTGTTTACGTTTGTTTCATATTTAGACGAGTGTTTGTTTACGTTTGTTTAATATTTAGACGAGTGTTTGTTTACGTTTGTTTAATATTTAGACGAGTGTTTGTTTACGTTTGTTTAATATTTAGACGAGTGTTTGTTTATGTTTGTTTCATATTTAGACGAGTGTTTGTTTACGTTTGTTTAATATTTAGACGAGTGTTTGTTTACGTTTGTTTAATATTTAGACGAGTGTTTGTTTACGTTTGTTTAATATTTAGACGAGTGTTTGTTTACGTTTGTTTCATATTTAGACGAGTGTTTGTTTACGTTTGTTTAATATTTAGACGAGTGTTTGTTTACGTTTGTTTCATATTTAGACGAGTGTTTGTTTATGTTTGTTTAATATTTAGACGAGTGTTTGTTTACGTTTGTTTAATATTTAGACGAGTGTTTGTTTATGTTTGTTTAATATTTAGACGAGTGTTTGTTTACGTTTGTTTAATATTTAGACGAGTGTTTGTTTACGTTTGTTTCATATTTAGACGAGTGTTTGTTTATGTTTGTTTCATATTTAGACGAGTGTTTGTTTACGTTTGTTTCATATTTAGACGAGTGTTTGTTTACGTTTGTTTCATATTTAGACGAGTGTTTGTTTACGTTTGTTTCATATTTAGACGAGTGTTTGTTTACGTTTGTTTAATATTTAGACTTGTGTTTGTTTACGTTTGTTTAATATTTAGACGAGTGTTTGTTTACGTTTGTTTAATATTTAGACTTGTGTTTGTTTACGTTTGTTTAATATTTAGACGAGTGTTTGTTTACGTTTGTTTAATATTTAGACGAGTGTTTGTTTACGTTTGTTTCATATTTAGACGAATGTTTGTTTACGTTTGTTTAATATTTAGACGAGTGTTTGTTTACGTTTGTTTAATATTTAGACGAGTGTTTGTTTACGTTTGTTTCATATTTAGACGAGTGTTTGTTTACGTTTGTTTCATATTTAGACGAGTGTTTGTTTACGTTTGTTTCATATTTAGACGAGTGTTTGTTTACGTTTGTTTCATATTTAGACGAGTGTTTGTTTACGTTTGTTTCATATTTAGACGAGTGTTTGTTTACGTTTGTTTAATATTTAGACGAGTGTTTGTTTACGTTTGTTTCATATTTAGACGAGTGTTTGTTTACGTTTGTTTCATATTTAGACGAGTGTTTGTTTACGTTTGTTTCATATTTAGACGAGTGTTTGTTTACGTTTGTTTAATATTTAGACGAGTGTTTGTTTACGTTTGTTTCATATTTAGACGAGTGTTTGTTTACGTTTGTTTCATATTTAGACGAGTGTTTGTTTACGTTTGTTTCATATTTAGACGAGTGTTTGTTTACGTTTGTTTCATATTTAGACGAGTGTTTGTTTACGTTTGTTTCATATTTAGACGAGTGTTTGTTTACGTTTGTTTAATATTTAGACGAGTGTTTGTTTACGTTTGTTTCATATTTAGACGAGTGTTTGTTTACGTTTGTTTAATATTTAGACTTGTGTTTGTTTACGTTTGTTTCATATTTAGACGAGTGTTTGTTTACGTTTGTTTCATATTTAGACGAGTGTTTGTTTACGTTTGTTTCATATTTAGACGAGTGTTTGTTTACGTTTGTTTCATATTTAGACGAGTGTTTGTTTACGTTTGTTTCATATTTAGACGAGTGTTTGTTTATGTTTGTTTCATATTTAGACGAGTGTTTGTTTACGTTTGTTTAATATTTAGACGAGTGTTTGTTTACGTTTGTTTCATATTTAGACCAGTGTTTGTTTACGTTTGTTTCATATTTAGACGAGTGTTTGTTTACGTTTGTTTCATATTTAGACGAGTGTTTGTTTACGTTTGTTTAATATTTAGACGAGTGTTTGTTTACGTTTGTTTAATATTTAGACTTGTGTTTGTTTACGTTTGTTTAATATTTAGACGAGTGTTTGTTTACGTTTGTTTCATATTTAGACGAGTGTTTGTTTATGTTTGTTTAATATTTAGACGAGTGTTTGTTTACGTTTGTTTCATATTTAGACGAGTGTTTGTTTACGTTTGTTTCATATTTAGACGAGTGTTTGTTTACGTTTGTTTCATATTTAGACGAGTGTTTGTTTACGTTTGTTTCATATTTAGACGAGTGTTTGTTTACGTTTGTTTAATATTTAGACTTGTGTTTGTTTACGTTTGTTTAATATTTAGACGAGTGTTTGTTTACGTTTGTTTAATATTTAGACTTGTGTTTGTTTACGTTTGTTTAATATTTAGACGAGTGTTTGTTTACGTTTGTTTAATATTTAGACGAGTGTTTGTTTACGTTTGTTTCATATTTAGACGAATGTTTGTTTACGTTTGTTTAATATTTAGACGAGTGTTTGTTTACGTTTGTTTAATATTTAGACTTGTGTTTGTTTACGTTTGTTTAATATTTAGACGAGTGTTTGTTTACGTTTGTTTAATATTTAGACTTGTGTTTGTTTACGTTTGTTTAATATTTAGACGAGTGTTTGTTTACGTTTGTTTAATATTTAGACGAGTGTTTGTTTACGTTTGTTTCATATTTAGACGAATGTTTGTTTACGTTTGTTTAATATTTAGACGAGTGTTTGTTTACGTTTGTTTAATATTTAGACGAGTGTTTGTTTACGTTTGTTTAATATTTAGACGAGTGTTTGTTTACGTTTGTTTCATATTTAGACGAGTGTTTGTTTACGTTTGTTTCATATTTAGACGAGTGTTTGTTTACGTTTGTTTCATATTTAGACGAGTGTTTGTTTACGTTTGTTTAATATTTAGACGAGTGTTTGTTTATGTTTGTTTCATATTTAGACCAGTGTTTGTTTACGTTTGTTTCATATTTAGACGAGTGTTTGTTTACGTTTGTTTCATATTTAGACGAGTGTTTGTTTACGTTTGTTTAATATTTAGACGAGTGTTTGTTTACGTTTGTTTCATATTTAGACCAGTGTTTGTTTACGTTTGTTTCATAATTAGACGAGTGTTTGTTTACGTTTGTTTAATATTTAGACGAGTGTTTGTTTACGTTTGTTTCATATTTAGACGAGTGTTTGTTTACGTTTGTTTAATATTTAGACGAGTGTTTGTTTACGTTTGTTTCATATTTAGACCAGTGTTTGTTTACGTTTGTTTAATATTTAGACCAGTGTTTGTTTACGTTTGTTTAATATTTAGACGAGTGTTTGTTTACGTTTGTTTCATATTTAGACGAGTGTTTGTTTACGTTTGTTTCATATTTAGACGAGTGTTTGTTTACGTTTGTTTCATATTTAGACGAGTGTTTGTTTACGTTTGTTTCATATTTAGACGAGTGTTTGTTTACGTTTGTTTCATATTTAGACGAGTGTTTGTTTACGTTTGTTTCATATTTAGACGAGTGTTTGTTTACGTTTGTTTCATATTTAGACGAGTGTTTGTTTACGTTTGTTTCATATTTAGACGAGTGTTTGTTTACGTTTGTTTCATATTTAGACGAGTGTTTGTTTATGTTTGTTTCATATTTAGACGAGTGTTTGTTTACGTTTGTTTCATATTTAGACGAGTGTTTGTTTACGTTTGTTTAATATTTAGACGAGTGTTTGTTTACGTTTGTTTCATATTTAGACGAGTGTTTGTTTACGTTTGTTTTATATTTAGACGAGTGTTTGTTTACGTTTGTTTCATATTTAGACGAGTGTTTGTTTACGTTTGTTTAATATTTAGACGAGTGTTTGTTTACGTTTGTTTAATATTTAGACGAGTGTTTGTTTACGTTTGTTTAATATTTAGACGAGTGTTTGTTTATGTTTGTTTCATATTTAGACGAGTGTTTGTTTACGTTTGTTTAATATTTAGACGAGTGTTTGTTTACGTTTGTTTAATATTTAGACGAGTGTTTGTTTACGTTTGTTTAATATTTAGACGAGTGTTTGTTTACGTTTGTTTCATATTTAGACGAGTGTTTGTTTACGTTTGTTTAATATTTAGACGAGTGTTTGTTTACGTTTGTTTCATATTTAGACGAGTGTTTGTTTATGTTTGTTTAATATTTAGACGAGTGTTTGTTTACGTTTGTTTAATATTTAGACGAGTGTTTGTTTATGTTTGTTTAATATTTAGACGAGTGTTTGTTTACGTTTGTTTAATATTTAGACGAGTGTTTGTTTACGTTTGTTTCATATTTAGACGAGTGTTTGTTTATGTTTGTTTCATATTTAGACGAGTGTTTGTTTACGTTTGTTTCATATTTAGACGAGTGTTTGTTTACGTTTGTTTCATATTTAGACGAGTGTTTGTTTACGTTTGTTTCATATTTAGACGAGTGTTTGTTTACGTTTGTTTAATATTTAGACTTGTGTTTGTTTACGTTTGTTTAATATTTAGACGAGTGTTTGTTTACGTTTGTTTAATATTTAGACTTGTGTTTGTTTACGTTTGTTTAATATTTAGACGAGTGTTTGTTTACGTTTGTTTAATATTTAGACGAGTGTTTGTTTACGTTTGTTTCATATTTAGACGAATGTTTGTTTACGTTTGTTTAATATTTAGACGAGTGTTTGTTTACGTTTGTTTAATATTTAGACGAGTGTTTGTTTACGTTTGTTTCATATTTAGACGAGTGTTTGTTTACGTTTGTTTCATATTTAGACGAGTGTTTGTTTACGTTTGTTTCATATTTAGACGAGTGTTTGTTTACGTTTGTTTCATATTTAGACGAGTGTTTGTTTACGTTTGTTTCATATTTAGACGAGTGTTTGTTTACGTTTGTTTAATATTTAGACGAGTGTTTGTTTACGTTTGTTTCATATTTAGACGAGTGTTTGTTTACGTTTGTTTCATATTTAGACGAGTGTTTGTTTACGTTTGTTTCATATTTAGACGAGTGTTTGTTTACGTTTGTTTAATATTTAGACGAGTGTTTGTTTACGTTTGTTTCATATTTAGACGAGTGTTTGTTTACGTTTGTTTCATATTTAGACGAGTGTTTGTTTACGTTTGTTTCATATTTAGACGAGTGTTTGTTTACGTTTGTTTCATATTTAGACGAGTGTTTGTTTACGTTTGTTTCATATTTAGACGAGTGTTTGTTTACGTTTGTTTAATATTTAGACGAGTGTTTGTTTACGTTTGTTTCATATTTAGACGAGTGTTTGTTTACGTTTGTTTAATATTTAGACTTGTGTTTGTTTACGTTTGTTTCATATTTAGACGAGTGTTTGTTTACGTTTGTTTCATATTTAGACGAGTGTTTGTTTACGTTTGTTTCATATTTAGACGAGTGTTTGTTTACGTTTGTTTCATATTTAGACGAGTGTTTGTTTACGTTTGTTTCATATTTAGACGAGTGTTTGTTTATGTTTGTTTCATATTTAGACGAGTGTTTGTTTACGTTTGTTTAATATTTAGACGAGTGTTTGTTTACGTTTGTTTCATATTTAGACCAGTGTTTGTTTACGTTTGTTTCATATTTAGACGAGTGTTTGTTTACGTTTGTTTCATATTTAGACGAGTGTTTGTTTACGTTTGTTTAATATTTAGACGAGTGTTTGTTTACGTTTGTTTAATATTTAGACTTGTGTTTGTTTACGTTTGTTTAATATTTAGACGAGTGTTTGTTTACGTTTGTTTCATATTTAGACGAGTGTTTGTTTATGTTTGTTTAATATTTAGACGAGTGTTTGTTTACGTTTGTTTCATATTTAGACGAGTGTTTGTTTACGTTTGTTTCATATTTAGACGAGTGTTTGTTTACGTTTGTTTCATATTTAGACGAGTGTTTGTTTACGTTTGTTTCATATTTAGACGAGTGTTTGTTTACGTTTGTTTAATATTTAGACTTGTGTTTGTTTACGTTTGTTTAATATTTAGACGAGTGTTTGTTTACGTTTGTTTAATATTTAGACTTGTGTTTGTTTACGTTTGTTTAATATTTAGACGAGTGTTTGTTTACGTTTGTTTAATATTTAGACGAGTGTTTGTTTACGTTTGTTTCATATTTAGACGAATGTTTGTTTACGTTTGTTTAATATTTAGACGAGTGTTTGTTTACGTTTGTTTAATATTTAGACGAGTGTTTGTTTACGTTTGTTTCATATTTAGACGAGTGTTTGTTTACGTTTGTTTCATATTTAGACGAGTGTTTGTTTACGTTTGTTTCATATTTAGACGAGTGTTTGTTTACGTTTGTTTCATATTTAGACGAGTGTTTGTTTACGTTTGTTTCATATTTAGACGAGTGTTTGTTTACGTTTGTTTAATATTTAGACGAGTGTTTGTTTACGTTTGTTTAATATTTAGACGAGTGTTTGTTTATGTTTGTTTAATATTTAGACGAGTGTTTGTTTACGTTTGTTTCATATTTAGACGAGTGTTTGTTTACGTTTGTTTAATATTTAGACTTGTGTTTGTTTACGTTTGTTTAATATTTAGACGAGTGTTTGTTTACGTTTGTTTAATATTTAGACTTGTGTTTGTTTACGTTTGTTTAATATTTAGACGAGTGTTTGTTTACGTTTGTTTAATATTTAGACGAGTGTTTGTTTACGTTTGTTTCATATTTAGACGAATGTTTGTTTACGTTTGTTTAATATTTAGACGAGTGTTTGTTTACGTTTGTTTAATATTTAGACGAGTGTTTGTTTACGTTTGTTTCATATTTAGACGAGTGTTTGTTTACGTTTGTTTCATATTTAGACGAGTGTTTGTTTACGTTTGTTTCATATTTAGACGAGTGTTTGTTTACGTTTGTTTCATATTTAGACGAGTGTTTGTTTACGTTTGTTTCATATTTAGACGAGTGTTTGTTTACGTTTGTTTCATATTTAGACGAGTGTTTGTTTACGTTTGTTTCATATTTAGACGAGTGTTTGTTTACGTTTGTTTCATATTTAGACGAGTGTTTGTTTATGTTTGTTTCATATTTAGACGAGTGTTTGTTTACGTTTGTTTCATATTTAGACGAGTGTTTGTTTACGTTTGTTTAATATTTAGACGAGTGTTTGTTTACGTTTGTTTCATATTTAGACGAGTGTTTGTTTACGTTTGTTTTATATTTAGACGAGTGTTTGTTTACGTTTGTTTCATATTTAGACGAGTGTTTGTTTACGTTTGTTTAATATTTAGACGAGTGTTTGTTTACGTTTGTTTAATATTTAGACGAGTGTTTGTTTACGTTTGTTTAATATTTAGACGAGTGTTTGTTTATGTTTGTTTCATATTTAGACGAGTGTTTGTTTACGTTTGTTTAATATTTAGACGAGTGTTTGTTTACGTTTGTTTAATATTTAGACGAGTGTTTGTTTACGTTTGTTTAATATTTAGACGAGTGTTTGTTTACGTTTGTTTCATATTTAGACGAGTGTTTGTTTACGTTTGTTTAATATTTAGACGAGTGTTTGTTTACGTTTGTTTCATATTTAGACGAGTGTTTGTTTATGTTTGTTTAATATTTAGACGAGTGTTTGTTTACGTTTGTTTAATATTTAGACGAGTGTTTGTTTATGTTTGTTTAATATTTAGACGAGTGTTTGTTTACGTTTGTTTAATATTTAGACGAGTGTTTGTTTACGTTTGTTTCATATTTAGACGAGTGTTTGTTTATGTTTGTTTCATATTTAGACGAGTGTTTGTTTACGTTTGTTTCATATTTAGACGAGTGTTTGTTTACGTTTGTTTCATATTTAGACGAGTGTTTGTTTACGTTTGTTTCATATTTAGACGAGTGTTTGTTTACGTTTGTTTAATATTTAGACTTGTGTTTGTTTACGTTTGTTTAATATTTAGACGAGTGTTTGTTTACGTTTGTTTAATATTTAGACTTGTGTTTGTTTACGTTTGTTTAATATTTAGACGAGTGTTTGTTTACGTTTGTTTAATATTTAGACGAGTGTTTGTTTACGTTTGTTTCATATTTAGACGAATGTTTGTTTACGTTTGTTTAATATTTAGACGAGTGTTTGTTTACGTTTGTTTAATATTTAGACGAGTGTTTGTTTACGTTTGTTTCATATTTAGACGAGTGTTTGTTTACGTTTGTTTCATATTTAGACGAGTGTTTGTTTACGTTTGTTTCATATTTAGACGAGTGTTTGTTTACGTTTGTTTCATATTTAGACGAGTGTTTGTTTACGTTTGTTTCATATTTAGACGAGTGTTTGTTTACGTTTGTTTAATATTTAGACGAGTGTTTGTTTACGTTTGTTTCATATTTAGACGAGTGTTTGTTTACGTTTGTTTCATATTTAGACGAGTGTTTGTTTACGTTTGTTTCATATTTAGACGAGTGTTTGTTTACGTTTGTTTAATATTTAGACGAGTGTTTGTTTACGTTTGTTTCATATTTAGACGAGTGTTTGTTTACGTTTGTTTCATATTTAGACGAGTGTTTGTTTACGTTTGTTTCATATTTAGACGAGTGTTTGTTTACGTTTGTTTCATATTTAGACGAGTGTTTGTTTACGTTTGTTTCATATTTAGACGAGTGTTTGTTTACGTTTGTTTAATATTTAGACGAGTGTTTGTTTACGTTTGTTTCATATTTAGACGAGTGTTTGTTTACGTTTGTTTAATATTTAGACTTGTGTTTGTTTACGTTTGTTTCATATTTAGACGAGTGTTTGTTTACGTTTGTTTCATATTTAGACGAGTGTTTGTTTACGTTTGTTTCATATTTAGACGAGTGTTTGTTTACGTTTGTTTCATATTTAGACGAGTGTTTGTTTACGTTTGTTTCATATTTAGACGAGTGTTTGTTTATGTTTGTTTCATATTTAGACGAGTGTTTGTTTACGTTTGTTTAATATTTAGACGAGTGTTTGTTTACGTTTGTTTCATATTTAGACCAGTGTTTGTTTACGTTTGTTTCATATTTAGACGAGTGTTTGTTTACGTTTGTTTCATATTTAGACGAGTGTTTGTTTACGTTTGTTTAATATTTAGACGAGTGTTTGTTTACGTTTGTTTAATATTTAGACTTGTGTTTGTTTACGTTTGTTTAATATTTAGACGAGTGTTTGTTTACGTTTGTTTCATATTTAGACGAGTGTTTGTTTATGTTTGTTTAATATTTAGACGAGTGTTTGTTTACGTTTGTTTCATATTTAGACGAGTGTTTGTTTACGTTTGTTTCATATTTAGACGAGTGTTTGTTTACGTTTGTTTCATATTTAGACGAGTGTTTGTTTACGTTTGTTTCATATTTAGACGAGTGTTTGTTTACGTTTGTTTAATATTTAGACTTGTGTTTGTTTACGTTTGTTTAATATTTAGACGAGTGTTTGTTTACGTTTGTTTAATATTTAGACTTGTGTTTGTTTACGTTTGTTTAATATTTAGACGAGTGTTTGTTTACGTTTGTTTAATATTTAGACGAGTGTTTGTTTACGTTTGTTTCATATTTAGACGAATGTTTGTTTACGTTTGTTTAATATTTAGACGAGTGTTTGTTTACGTTTGTTTAATATTTAGACTTGTGTTTGTTTACGTTTGTTTAATATTTAGACGAGTGTTTGTTTACGTTTGTTTAATATTTAGACTTGTGTTTGTTTACGTTTGTTTAATATTTAGACGAGTGTTTGTTTACGTTTGTTTAATATTTAGACGAGTGTTTGTTTACGTTTGTTTCATATTTAGACGAATGTTTGTTTACGTTTGTTTAATATTTAGACGAGTGTTTGTTTACGTTTGTTTAATATTTAGACGAGTGTTTGTTTACGTTTGTTTAATATTTAGACGAGTGTTTGTTTACGTTTGTTTCATATTTAGACGAGTGTTTGTTTACGTTTGTTTCATATTTAGACGAGTGTTTGTTTACGTTTGTTTCATATTTAGACGAGTGTTTGTTTACGTTTGTTTAATATTTAGACGAGTGTTTGTTTATGTTTGTTTCATATTTAGACCAGTGTTTGTTTACGTTTGTTTCATATTTAGACGAGTGTTTGTTTACGTTTGTTTCATATTTAGACGAGTGTTTGTTTACGTTTGTTTAATATTTAGACGAGTGTTTGTTTACGTTTGTTTCATATTTAGACCAGTGTTTGTTTACGTTTGTTTCATAATTAGACGAGTGTTTGTTTACGTTTGTTTAATATTTAGACGAGTGTTTGTTTACGTTTGTTTCATATTTAGACGAGTGTTTGTTTACGTTTGTTTAATATTTAGACGAGTGTTTGTTTACGTTTGTTTCATATTTAGACCAGTGTTTGTTTACGTTTGTTTAATATTTAGACCAGTGTTTGTTTACGTTTGTTTAATATTTAGACGAGTGTTTGTTTACGTTTGTTTCATATTTAGACGAGTGTTTGTTTACGTTTGTTTCATATTTAGACGAGTGTTTGTTTACGTTTGTTTCATATTTAGACGAGTGTTTGTTTACGTTTGTTTCATATTTAGACGAGTGTTTGTTTACGTTTGTTTCATATTTAGACGAGTGTTTGTTTACGTTTGTTTCATATTTAGACGAGTGTTTGTTTACGTTTGTTTCATATTTAGACGAGTGTTTGTTTACGTTTGTTTCATATTTAGACGAGTGTTTGTTTACGTTTGTTTCATATTTAGACGAGTGTTTGTTTATGTTTGTTTCATATTTAGACGAGTGTTTGTTTACGTTTGTTTCATATTTAGACGAGTGTTTGTTTACGTTTGTTTAATATTTAGACGAGTGTTTGTTTACGTTTGTTTCATATTTAGACGAGTGTTTGTTTACGTTTGTTTTATATTTAGACGAGTGTTTGTTTACGTTTGTTTCATATTTAGACGAGTGTTTGTTTACGTTTGTTTAATATTTAGACGAGTGTTTGTTTACGTTTGTTTAATATTTAGACGAGTGTTTGTTTACGTTTGTTTAATATTTAGACGAGTGTTTGTTTATGTTTGTTTCATATTTAGACGAGTGTTTGTTTACGTTTGTTTAATATTTAGACGAGTGTTTGTTTACGTTTGTTTAATATTTAGACGAGTGTTTGTTTACGTTTGTTTAATATTTAGACGAGTGTTTGTTTACGTTTGTTTCATATTTAGACGAGTGTTTGTTTACGTTTGTTTAATATTTAGACGAGTGTTTGTTTACGTTTGTTTCATATTTAGACGAGTGTTTGTTTATGTTTGTTTAATATTTAGACGAGTGTTTGTTTACGTTTGTTTAATATTTAGACGAGTGTTTGTTTATGTTTGTTTAATATTTAGACGAGTGTTTGTTTACGTTTGTTTAATATTTAGACGAGTGTTTGTTTACGTTTGTTTCATATTTAGACGAGTGTTTGTTTATGTTTGTTTCATATTTAGACGAGTGTTTGTTTACGTTTGTTTCATATTTAGACGAGTGTTTGTTTACGTTTGTTTCATATTTAGACGAGTGTTTGTTTACGTTTGTTTCATATTTAGACGAGTGTTTGTTTACGTTTGTTTAATATTTAGACTTGTGTTTGTTTACGTTTGTTTAATATTTAGACGAGTGTTTGTTTACGTTTGTTTAATATTTAGACTTGTGTTTGTTTACGTTTGTTTAATATTTAGACGAGTGTTTGTTTACGTTTGTTTAATATTTAGACGAGTGTTTGTTTACGTTTGTTTCATATTTAGACGAATGTTTGTTTACGTTTGTTTAATATTTAGACGAGTGTTTGTTTACGTTTGTTTAATATTTAGACGAGTGTTTGTTTACGTTTGTTTCATATTTAGACGAGTGTTTGTTTACGTTTGTTTCATATTTAGACGAGTGTTTGTTTACGTTTGTTTCATATTTAGACGAGTGTTTGTTTACGTTTGTTTCATATTTAGACGAGTGTTTGTTTACGTTTGTTTCATATTTAGACGAGTGTTTGTTTACGTTTGTTTAATATTTAGACGAGTGTTTGTTTACGTTTGTTTCATATTTAGACGAGTGTTTGTTTACGTTTGTTTCATATTTAGACGAGTGTTTGTTTACGTTTGTTTCATATTTAGACGAGTGTTTGTTTACGTTTGTTTAATATTTAGACGAGTGTTTGTTTACGTTTGTTTCATATTTAGACGAGTGTTTGTTTACGTTTGTTTCATATTTAGACGAGTGTTTGTTTACGTTTGTTTCATATTTAGACGAGTGTTTGTTTACGTTTGTTTCATATTTAGACGAGTGTTTGTTTACGTTTGTTTCATATTTAGACGAGTGTTTGTTTACGTTTGTTTAATATTTAGACGAGTGTTTGTTTACGTTTGTTTCATATTTAGACGAGTGTTTGTTTACGTTTGTTTAATATTTAGACTTGTGTTTGTTTACGTTTGTTTCATATTTAGACGAGTGTTTGTTTACGTTTGTTTCATATTTAGACGAGTGTTTGTTTACGTTTGTTTCATATTTAGACGAGTGTTTGTTTACGTTTGTTTCATATTTAGACGAGTGTTTGTTTACGTTTGTTTCATATTTAGACGAGTGTTTGTTTATGTTTGTTTCATATTTAGACGAGTGTTTGTTTACGTTTGTTTAATATTTAGACGAGTGTTTGTTTACGTTTGTTTCATATTTAGACCAGTGTTTGTTTACGTTTGTTTCATATTTAGACGAGTGTTTGTTTACGTTTGTTTCATATTTAGACGAGTGTTTGTTTACGTTTGTTTAATATTTAGACGAGTGTTTGTTTACGTTTGTTTAATATTTAGACTTGTGTTTGTTTACGTTTGTTTAATATTTAGACGAGTGTTTGTTTACGTTTGTTTCATATTTAGACGAGTGTTTGTTTATGTTTGTTTAATATTTAGACGAGTGTTTGTTTACGTTTGTTTCATATTTAGACGAGTGTTTGTTTACGTTTGTTTCATATTTAGACGAGTGTTTGTTTACGTTTGTTTCATATTTAGACGAGTGTTTGTTTACGTTTGTTTCATATTTAGACGAGTGTTTGTTTACGTTTGTTTAATATTTAGACTTGTGTTTGTTTACGTTTGTTTAATATTTAGACGAGTGTTTGTTTACGTTTGTTTAATATTTAGACTTGTGTTTGTTTACGTTTGTTTAATATTTAGACGAGTGTTTGTTTACGTTTGTTTAATATTTAGACGAGTGTTTGTTTACGTTTGTTTCATATTTAGACGAATGTTTGTTTACGTTTGTTTAATATTTAGACGAGTGTTTGTTTACGTTTGTTTAATATTTAGACGAGTGTTTGTTTACGTTTGTTTCATATTTAGACGAGTGTTTGTTTACGTTTGTTTCATATTTAGACGAGTGTTTGTTTACGTTTGTTTCATATTTAGACGAGTGTTTGTTTACGTTTGTTTCATATTTAGACGAGTGTTTGTTTACGTTTGTTTCATATTTAGACGAGTGTTTGTTTACGTTTGTTTAATATTTAGACGAGTGTTTGTTTACGTTTGTTTAATATTTAGACGAGTGTTTGTTTATGTTTGTTTAATATTTAGACGAGTGTTTGTTTACGTTTGTTTCATATTTAGACGAGTGTTTGTTTACGTTTGTTTAATATTTAGACTTGTGTTTGTTTACGTTTGTTTAATATTTAGACGAGTGTTTGTTTACGTTTGTTTAATATTTAGACTTGTGTTTGTTTACGTTTGTTTAATATTTAGACGAGTGTTTGTTTACGTTTGTTTAATATTTAGACGAGTGTTTGTTTACGTTTGTTTCATATTTAGACGAATGTTTGTTTACGTTTGTTTAATATTTAGACGAGTGTTTGTTTACGTTTGTTTAATATTTAGACGAGTGTTTGTTTACGTTTGTTTCATATTTAGACGAGTGTTTGTTTACGTTTGTTTCATATTTAGACGAGTGTTTGTTTACGTTTGTTTCATATTTAGACGAGTGTTTGTTTACGTTTGTTTCATATTTAGACGAGTGTTTGTTTACGTTTGTTTCATATTTAGACGAGTGTTTGTTTACGTTTGTTTCATATTTAGACGAGTGTTTGTTTACGTTTGTTTCATATTTAGACGAGTGTTTGTTTACGTTTGTTTCATATTTAGACGAGTGTTTGTTAGGTTTGTTTCATATTTAGACGAGTGTTTGTTTACGTTTGTTTAATATTTAGACGAGTGTTTGTTTACGTTTGTTTAATATTTAGACGAGTGTTTGTTTACGTTTGTTTCATATTTAGACGAGTGTTTGTTTACGTTTGTTTCATATTTAGACGAGTGTTTGTTTACGTTTGTTTCATATTTAGACGAGTGTTTGTTTACGTTTGTTTCATATTTAGACGAGTGTTTGTTTACGTTTGTTTCATATTTAGACGAGTGTTTGTTTACGTTTGTTTCATATTTAGACGAGTGTTTGTTTACGTTTGTTTCATATTTAGACGAGTGTTTGTTTACGTTTGTTTCATATTTAGACGAGTGTTTGTTTACGTTTGTTTCATATTTAGACGAGTGTTTGTTTACGTTTGTTTCATATTTAGACGAGTGTTTGTTTACGTTTGTTTCATATTTAGACGAGTGTTTGTTTACGTTTGTTTAATATTTAGACTTGTGTTTGTTTACGTTTGTTTCATATTTAGACGAGTGTTTGTTTACGTTTGTTTCATATTTAGACGAGTGTTTGTTTACGTTTGTTTCATATTTAGACGAGTGTTTGTTTACGTTTGTTTCATATTTAGACGAGTGTTTGTTTACGTTTGTTTCATATTTAGACGAGTGTTTGTTTACGTTTGTTTCATATTTAGACGAGTGTTTGTTTACGTTTGTTTAATATTTAGACTTGTGTTTGTTTACGTTTGTTTCATATTTAGACTTGTGTTTGTTTATGTTTGTTTCATATTTAGACGAGTGTTTGTTTACGTTTGTTTCATATTTAGACCAGTGTTTGTTTATGTTTGTTTCATATTTAGACGAGTGTTTGTTTACGTTTGTTTAATATTTAGACGAGTGTTTGTTTATGTTTGTTTCATATTTAGACGAGTGTTTGTTTACGTTTGTTTAATATTTAGACGAGTGTTTGTTTACGTTTGTTTCATATTTAGACGAGTGTTTGTTTACGTTTGTTTCATATTTAGACGAGTGTTTGTTTACGTTTGTTTCATATTTAGACGAGTGTTTGTTTACGTTTGTTTCATATTTAGACGAGTGTTTGTTTACGTTTGTTTAATATTTAGACGAGTGTTTGTTTACGTTTGTTTCATATTTAGACGAGTGTTTGTTTACGTTTGTTTAATATTTAGACGAGTGTTTGTTTACGTTTGTTTCATATTTAGACCAGTGTTTGTTTACGTTTGTTTCATATTTAGACGAGTGTTTGTTTACGTTTGTTTAATATTTAGACGAGTGTTTGTTTACGTTTGTTTCATATTTAGACGAGTGTTTGTTTACGTTTGTTTAATATTTAGACGAGTGTTTGTTTACGTTTGTTTCATATTTAGACTTGTGTTTGTTTACGTTTGTTTCATATTTAGACGAGTGTTTGTTTACGTTTGTTTAATATTTAGACGAGTGTTTGTTTACGTTTGTTTCATATTTAGACGAGTGTTTGTTTACGTTTGTTTAATATTTAGACGAGTGTTTGTTTATGTTTGTTTAATATTTAGACGAGTGTTTGTTTATGTTTGTTTCATATTTAGACGAGTGTTTGTTTACGTTTGTTTAATATTTAGACGAGTGTTTGTTTACGTTTGTTTCATATTTAGACTTGTGTTTGTTTACGTTTGTTTAATATTTAGACGAGTGTTTGTTTACGTTTGTTTAATATTTAGACGAGTGTTTGTTTACGTTTGTTTCATATTTAGACGAGTGTTTGTTTACGTTTGTTTAATATTTAGACGAGTGTTTGTTTACGTTTGTTTCATATTTAGACGAATGTTTGTTTACGTTTGTTTCATATTTAGACGAGTGTTTGTTTACGTTTGTTTCATATTTAGACGAGTGTTTGTTTACGTTTGTTTCATATTTAGACTTGTGTTTGTTTACGTTTGTTTCATATTTAGACTTGTGTTTGTTTACGTTTGTTTCATATTTAGACGAGTGTTTGTTTACGTTTGTTTAATATTTAGACGAGTGTTTGTTTACGTTTGTTTAATATTTAGACGAGTGTTTGTTTACGTTTGTTTAATATTTAGACGAGTGTTTGTTTACGTTCGCTTCGGTGCATTAAGTCGAAGATATTTCCAAATGTATCTTTATTTCAACATCCATGTTTGTCTCTGACGTGTTTCTGATGTTTAACGTCGTCTCTCGTCCCTCGCAGTCTCATCATTTATCATGAATCTAAAATAGCATCAATAATTTTAAGTCCTAGTTTGCAAATACAGCATTAAAACGTGACTTTAACACGGAAAACTAACTTCTCATCCTTTTTTCTTTTTTTTTTCAGATTGATGTCATTCGAAAAGAAAGAAACCAAATCATTCATTAACTAAAGGTTGACAAATGTAGAAAGTTTCGATCAGTCCTATTTCTCCTCAGGTGAGACACATGGTAAATATTAATACTTCAGTTACTCCTCACAGTAGATGATATTAGGATCTGTTCATGTGGATCAACAGGTTGGAGCAGATCGTGGCAGAGACTTGTGACTGAGACTATAAAAGAGTTCACCTGTGAAGGAGTGTTTCAGTCGCAGAGACATGGAGACTAGAGTTGATCTGTTGTCTTGTTGCATCTGTCTGGATCTACTGAAGGATCCAGTCACTCTTCACTGTGGACACAACTACTGTAAGATCTGTGTTGAAGGTCACTGGCAGGAGAAGAACATCTACGAGTGTCCTCAGTGCAGACGGAGCTTCAGCGAGAGACCTGTCCTCCAGAAGAACACTGTGTTAGCAGAGTTAGTGGAGGAGCTGAAGAAGACTGGAGCAGCTGAGGACCTCTGCTCTGCTGGACCTGAAGATGTGACCTGTGACGCCTGCACTGGGAGGAAGATGAAAGCCCTCAAGTCCTGTCTGGTGTGTCTGGTCTCCTACTGTGACCTTCACCTCCAGACTCATCGAGAAGCTCCGGCCTTCAGGAGACACAAGCTGGTCCAGCCGTCCAAGCAGCTCCAGGAGATGATCTGCTCTGAACACGAGGAGGAGAAGAAGATGTTCTGTCGTTCTGATCAGCAGGTCATCTGTCATCTCTGTGCTGTGGACCAACACAAAGATCATGACATCGTCTCGACCACAGCAGAGAGGAGGGAGAGAGACAAAGACCTGGATCAGAGTCAAGGAAGGATCCAGCAGAAGATCCAGAAGAGAGAGAAGGAAGTGAAGCTGCTCCAGCAGGAGAAGAAGAACATCAGAGTCTCTGCTGAGGAAGCAGTGAAGGACAGTCAGGAGACCCTCGTCCAGATGATCCAGATGATCCAGAGAAGAATGCCTGACGTGGAGCAGAAGATCAGATCTCTGCAGGAGACTGAAGACGCTCGAGTCCGAGGACTTCAGGAGCAGCTGGAGCAGGAGATCTCTGAGCTGAAGAAGAAAGAGGCTGAGCTGCAGCAGCTGTCACTCACCGACAGTCACACCATCTTCCTGCAGAACTGGACCTCACTCTCAGAGGTCAGTGAAGACACGACCTCACTCTCAGAGGTCAGTGAAGACACGACCTCCTCCACGACCCTTGAGCAAACTCACCGTCGCTTCCAGGAAGTAACAGCAGCCGTGTCAGCCTGCAGAGACCAAGTCCAGGACCTTCTGAGAGACATGTGGACCGACATCTCCATGATGTTCCATCAAGAGACCAGAGAGCAGTTCCTCACACACTCACAGGACATCACTCTGGATCCAAACACTGCAGACTCATGGTTGATGTTGTCTGAAGGAAACAAGAAAGTGACAAACATGGAAGAACATCAGCCTCGTCCTGATCATCCAGACAGATTCAAAAATTATTGTTATCAGGTCTTGAGTCAAGAGTCTCTGACTGGACGTTGTTACTGGGAGGTGAAGACAACAGAAGGAGATGTTGGAGTATCAGTTTCATACAAGAACATCAGCAGATCAGGATATGAAAGTTTCTTTGGATGTAATGACAAATCTTGGAGTTTATCTTGTCACGACTCTGGTTGTTCATTTATACACAACAACATCCAAACTGAAGTCTCCAGAGTCAGACCCTCCACAGTGGGGGTGAACCTGGATCACTCTGCAGGTCTTCTGTCCTTCTACAGCGTCTCTGAGACCATGACTCTCCTCCACAGAGTCCAGACCAGCTTCTCTCAACCTCTTCATGCTGGAGTCAATGTTTGGTCCTCGTGTGAGTTTGTGAAGCTGAAGTAGACGCCAGTGAGATTGTGAGTCTCCAGGAGTGACATCATCACATGAAGCTTCAATGTTTGGATGAACGTCTCTGAGAACGTTTGTCGTTTGTGCCGCAGTGAAGACACAGTGACGTCATGTGACTGGATTAGAACCTCTGTGATTGGATTGTTCCTGATGATGACGAGTCTTCTTTAAATCTTCTTTAATAAACACCTTCATGATCCGGTGATGATGGCAGCAGTCGTTACTCAAGTACTCCACAGTACTACAAGTATATCCTGGTTACTACAGTATCTCATTGGATGTTATTGAATAATGAATTGATGAATTGATGTACATTTGTTTGATTCAATATTACAGTCTGAAAGGAATTGGATTTTGTGAAAAAAAGATTTTCTCCAAAGAAGTAAAGATGAAAGTTCAACACAAACTATATCTTGTATCAGAGAAACCAGATCCTTGGATTCAGTGTTATGTTGAGTTATGCTGTATTTTAAAAATGTACATATAGAAACATTGATTTTTATTCACTCAAATCTCCTCTTAAAACACACTTTTATTCTCTTTTAACACAGCGTGAGACTCTGAGCTGTTTTTAGTGCTTTTGACTTGTTTTATTGGATATTGTTTTATTTTTGTGTTTTAACTGCTTTCTTAGTACTTTCATGTCATTGTACTACACTTTGTATCGACTGTTGTTTTTAAAGTGTTTTATCAATAAACTTATTGATTGATTATTTGTTCTTATTGAAATGTTAATCTAAATCAATGAATTATCTTTTTGAATCATTTATTCTAAATATATCAATATATAGATTATATATATATTTGACACATTGAGTTCAATATTCTAATTCCAATAATTCAAAAACACATTTTCTAAATGCAATATTCTTTGGTTTATTCAATATAACATCGACATCTTTATATGTACTTTCTTACACCTTCGTTCTAAGATCACAATCAAAACTACTTTTATTGTTGTAAACACAAGCGTGGATATTATGTGGTGACAACACAAAAGTACATGTTAATAATGAATTAATTAATACAAATAACACAAAAGTACATGTTAATAATGAATTAATTAATACAAATAACACAAAAGTACATGTTAATAATGAATTAATTAATACAAACACAAAAGTACATGTTAATAATGAATTAATTAATACAAATAACACAAAAGTACATGTTAATAATGAATTAATTAATACAAATAACACAAAAGTACATGTTAATAATGAATTAATTAATACAAATAACACAAAAGTACATGTTAATAATGAATTAATTAATACAAATAACACAAAAGTACATGTTAATAATGAATTAATTAATACAAATAACACAAAAGTACATGTTAATAATGAATTAATTAATACAAATAACACAAAAGTACATGTTAATAATGAATTAATTAATACAAATAACACAAAATTAGTGCAACAGTCCATACTTTCCATTTTGCACATTTTCTGCACTTTATACATAATTACATTTTTATTTAGGTTTAACGTTGTTTTATTTTACTGTTGGTGGAACAATTCACTAGCAATTGAAATAATAATAATTCTGGTTCTGATGTATAAACATGTTTTTGTATAGAATATAAGTCTTAATTAAGAAGATAAATATGTTAGATTATTTTGTCCATTATATATATTATATCTATTTATATACAAAATGTACCTTTCAATGTAAAACATATTTAATTCAAATCTTAAAAAAGCTTTAAAATAGTAACATTTCAAGAATAAAATTCAAAGTGTCAACATTTGAAACATGAAAGCGTTCAATATTCTGACACTGATTGACTTCCGTCCTCAAGTTTGAACTAATGTTTCTTATTCTCTCTGTGAACGATCAACACACTGTGGTGTGTTCAGAGGATGATGTTGTGAACTTAACAATATGTTCCGTTACTATGAATCACAAGCAGAAAACTATAAACAAATATAAAAAATAATAATAATTGGAATGAATTAAAAACATTAATTTTTTTGAAAAATGAGACATTGCCATAAAATGTCATATAAATAAATAATGAATGAGTGATATTAGCTCCATTAAAATGTGTATTATTCATATAGAATATTACAATTTTTTTGTTTTTTTCAATAATTCAAAATGTTATTTTTGAGTTCTGAGGTACTTGATCAACTTCGAAATACACCACTATTATACTATTTTACACTATTATACCTACATTTTTACATTTAATTAAAAAAACGTACTGAGTATATTGAGTTCATCGAAATATTGTATTCATTTTTGGAATAAAAATATAAAACTTTACGTGTAAAATTTGAAAATGATTCGCTTTAAAAAAACACACGTACTACCAAGACCTCTCACACTTACTATCAAACTTGCTCACATCTACTTTCAAACTCTTTATTAGCACTTAATAGTACGTGTATAAGTACTTGATTGTACGTATACGAGTATTTGATCGTGAGTGTAAGAGATCTTGTAAATAAGTGCATGAGGACTTGATAGTAAGTGTGACAGATCTAGTAGTGCGTGTAAGAGAACTTGATTACACAGGATGCCGCCCCTTTTTAAGCAACTTCAAAATAAAGTTGTTAAATCAATACTTCATCTCCGGCAGTTTAAAACAAATGTTTGGATTGTCATGTTATTTTTGACATGATCACTTTATTTAATGATATCGCAGCATTAATAACACAATTATTAAACCTTTCTGCTGATGTTCATCATATCCTCCTGAAGTCCGTCTAAGCTGTCATGTTTATGTTCTTCCTGTTTTATTTTGAAGGTGGTTTTCTGTTTGTATGTGTCCTGTGTTTTCCTTTGACAGACGCTGGCAGGTGCGCGGCTGGTGATGATTGAGTGGCGGGTTCTTCCTATTGATAAGGAGCATCTCTACCCGGAAGAACTCGCCAGAGTATTGCGTTTCCCTTCGATCTCGCTCCTCGCCTTTAAATCAGAACTTTGATGATCCTTTGGAGACTCCTGACGTTGTCAGCACTTTTATTTACTCACGTGAGTCTTTTTGTTTTAGTTGCTGTTGGGACCCCGATCTCCAGCCGTGCCCTGCCTTCGTCCCGAGTGTGATGTTATGAGTATAATAACATGTGAACTCCATTACCCAGCATGCCACAGCAGTGAGGCGCATGCGTGGAAGCCCCGCCTGTTGGTCTGTTCAAGGTAGCAAGAGAATGGTTCCATGTTAGTAAAGAATCAAGTTTATATTAACAAACCAGATATCACGCCTCGTCTGCTCATTGAAGCTTGACCGAAGACAACACATGGTGTCAGAAGTGGCCGTGAGCAGCTTCGGACGGAAGATTTGCCACGGAAAGAGGAAGAAAAAGTTTCCGGTCGCGTGAGTGCTACGGGCTAATAAAGCTACATGCTAACAGAGTTTGCTTCGGTGTGTGATGGCTGCGAGCGGCAGAAGTAAAGCGAGGAAGAGGGACGGATGGAACAAGTAGAAGAGGATCTCGTACCTGTATTGGAGGATAACCAGCACCAGGAGAGGGCTGTGTAAGTCCCGATACCCCGACGTGCAGTCATGGATAAGCTTAGTCCACCAACTTCCATGCAAATGACTGGGAACCTTGCTGATGACTGGAAGCGTTTCAAGCAACGATTTAATATATATCTAGCAGCAAGCGGAGCTGGGGGTGATGATGAAAAACTGAAAGCTCACATTCTTTTGCATGTTATAGGAGAAGATGCATTGGACATATATAATAGTTTTCAGCTGAATGAAGCTAATCTGACTTTGACAGAGCTAATGACAAATAAAACGGATAAAACCGGAGTCCGTTTCCGTCGCTCCAACACGACGTCACCTCCGGGTCTTAATACTTTGCTTTATGGAGAAAAAAGGATCAATTCAGAGTGTACGGTCGTTTATTCACCGCTTCAAAACAAACAAACATACAAACTTTTACGATCGATCGGACTCGCTCTTTGCCGGCAGCTGTACAGGTCGATAGCTCCGGGAAAGACGGTCCTGGGTTATGGGTCTTCTCTATATTTAAGGGAAAGTTTCCTGTCCAGGGGGCGTCTGTTCCGGGGCAGTGGTTCTTTGATGTTAGTTCCTGTCTCGAGTCACCTGGAGAGCAACATCCTTGCTTCCCTGTTGTGTGGGCGGATTCCTTTGTCTTCCAGCCCCCCTTTTTTGGGTGTGTTCCGTGTTGCCCTTTTGTTTCACGTCCACAGGTGTGAACAGAGCAGACAGACAGTCCTTCATTAAATCGCTGAATAATCTCTAGTCTGTTTCAAGCTACCCTTGACACAGTGTATATCAGTATGAAAGTGAAATGTTGGTTGTGAATGTGTATTTAAACTTTTAAGCTCTTAGATGAGGCTAGTATTTTATACTCTATATTTTGATCATCTTTTTAGCATTAATTTAACTTATGGCGTATACGTATAGTGTAGAATAATTTCCAATCTAACACAAAGTTTGAAGAATACTTTGTGCCTAGACAGAACGTGACTTTTGAGAGGTACACGTTTTTCACCCATGACCAAAAGCAAGGCGTACTATTTGACCAGTACTTAGCAGAGCTTCACACGCTAAGCAAGACATGTGAATTCGGCCCCTTAAGAGACTCATTAGTGAGAGACAGGGTCGTTTGTGGAACAGTGGATAATGCACTCAGAGAAAGACTGCTCAGAGAGTCAGGACTGACACTAGACAAGTGTGTCAGTATGTGCAGAGCAGCTGAAACCACTCGAGCACAAGCAAAAGAGCTTCGGAGAGGTGAGACAACTGTGCATTCAATAAATAAAGAACAATGGAAAAAGAAAACAGTTACCAAACAGAGAGACCAAAATGAGAAATCAACTGAGTTCAAATGGGGTAAATGTGGAGGCAGCCACAAGCCAAGATCTTGTCCTGCATTTGTAAAATCCCGTAACAACTGTGGAAGGAGCAATCACTATGCTAAATGTTGCAAAGCAGCTCTAAAACAAAAAGTTCACACAGTCGATGAGGGAGAAGAGGAGTATGATGAGTTTATTGTGGATGTGGCGCAAGCTTGTACAACTGAAAAAGAGGAATGGATTGTGCCTATTGAGGTGAATAAAACAATAATACCATTCAAGTTAGACACAGGTGCTCATGTAAACCTGCTGTCATTGGAAGACTACAAAACACTGACAGTAAAGAGCAAAATTCATCCTTTAAAAACAAAAATCACTGGATACACCGGAGAACGTTCCTATTAAAGGCGGATGCATCGCAACCTTCAAACACAAGGGGCGGCAGATAAGAGCACAGCTTCTGATCGTGGATATGAGCGTACAACCAATCCTGGGACTCAGTGCATGTACAAAGCTCAGTCTGGTCAAAAGAGTGTTTGTTGTGACATCACCAGGTACTGCAAATGATCATGACTCACTCATGGAGGAGTATAAAGACTGTTTCGAAGGACTTGGATGTCTACCTGGAAAACATAAGATACGTGTGGATGAAGGTGTGTCTCCTGTTGTGCATCTCTGCAGGAAAGTCCCGTTTGCCCTGCAGGAAAAACTGAAAGAGGAACTAGCGCGCATGGAAAAATTAGAGGTCATCAAGAAAATAGATGAACCAACGGAATGGGTCAGCTCGCTGGTTATTGTGCAAAAGAAAACAGGTGCTCTAAGGATTTGTTTGGATCCTAGGGATTTCAACAGAGCAATCAGAAGAGAACACTTTAAGTTACCAACCAGAGAAGAAATCATGGCACAGTTTGCTGGAGCTACATGGTTCAGTAAACTAGATGCTTCGTCAGGTTTCTGGCAACTGAGGCTAGACGAGCAGAGTTCGAGACTGTGTACGTTCAACACCCTGGAGGGCAGGTACAGGTTTCTTCGTCTGCCGTACGGTATCTTGTCAGCGCCTGAAGTATACCATAAGACTATTCACATGATTTTTGAGCACATTCCAGGAGTAGAGACGATGATGGACGATGTTATTGTCTGGGGGGCTACTCGAGAAGAACACGACGAAAGACTGAGACAAGTGCTAGACAAGACAAGAGAAGTTCATCTGAAACTTAACAAAGACAAATGTGAGTTTGGTGTAAAAACACTTACCTTTGTGGGAGATGTTCTCAGTGAATAGGGGGTGAAGCCTGACCCGAGAAAAACATCAGCGATCAACAACATGGAAAGACCAAACAATAAAGATGAGGTCAGACGGTTTTTAGGGATGGTCACCTATCTCGCCAAGTTTGTCCCACAGTTGTCAACACGGTCGGCACCTCTCAGGAGTCTTCTCGAACAAAAGAATGAATGGATCTGGTCCCATGAGCAGGAACAATGTTTTGTGAAACTGAAAGAGACTCTCACACAGGAACCCGTGCTAAAGTTCTATGACCCAAAGAAGAGTACCAGGATCTCAGCAGACGCGTCACAGTACGGCCTGGGAGCAGTGGCTACCTGTCGCTTATGCATCCAGAGCCTTGACAAGCGCCGAGTCCAGGTACGCTCAAATGGAAAAAGAACTGTTAGCGAGTGTGTATGCATGTGAGCGTTTTCATCAATATGTGTATGGTCAATCTTTTGAGGTAGAAACTGACCATAAACCTTTAGTGTCCATCATGGCCAAACCTCTAAATAACTGTCCTGCACGGATACAGCGCATGCTGATCAGGCTGCAAAAGTACAACAAGATATACACACAAGGAAAATACATGTTCACCGCCGACACCTTGTCTAGAGCAGTGGATAAAGAGGAACCTGCAGACTGTGAGAACAGTGCAGACATACAGGCATATGTGGACATGATTGTGACGTCTCTGCCAGTAACTGCAGACAGAACGGAACAAATACGAAGAGAGACTAACGCAGATGAAACAATGAAAGAACTCAAGGGCACAGTACAGAAAGGCTGGCCTGAAAACAAAAAGGATTGCCCTGTGCAAAGACTACTGTAGGGCAGAGCTCACAGTGGTGGATGACATGGTGTTGAAAGGGAGCAAATACGTTATTCCATCCTCACTACGTAAACAAATGCTCCAAAAGATTCACGAAGGCCACCTTGGAGAAGTCAAGTGTAAACGCAGGGCTAGAGAAGTGATGTACTGGCCGAGAATCAATTTAGATATAAGCCAGACGACAGCGTCATGTGAACTGTGTCGCACCTACAGGCCAAGACAACAAGCTGAGCCGCTGATGATGCATCCAGTGCTCCGCAGACCCTACTACAAGGTTGGCACTGACCTGTTTGACTGTGATGGTAAGAGTTACATAGTGGTCACCGACTATTTCTCAAACTATCCTGGAGTTGGAGCGCTGCAGTCAACATCAAGCAAAGCAGTTATCAGCTACCTCAAGACTGTCTTCGCTAGACATGGTGTCCCATGTGAACTGTTGTCGGATAATTTGCCCCAGTTTTCTAGCTGCGAGTTTGCTGCCTTTGCCAAAGAATGGGGGTTTCAACACTCTTCATCAGGGATGTCAAAGTCAAACACACCGAGGGCCAAAAAAACAAATGTGCTACAAGCCGAAGGCCGGACTGGTTCAATGTTTATTAAAACATATCGAAATGATTGCACATAGCCTATTGAACCAAGACCTAACACAGTGTACATTATTTAATGATTAAATGAATATGGCAATATTTTGTTATGGCTCTGTCAGTAACTTCAAAGGAAAACATTTTCAACAGCCAAACAGCGAAAAATTAAATTGTTTTTAAAAACAAAATGTGTTTCTTAATATCAAGATAAATGCATAAATAAAAGTGCATGCATTATAAACTGAAAATGTATTATTGTGCTGCTCTATGATCTACCGATCACTGCTTTCAAATAGTAAAATAAAAAAAAAAAATCAAATCAGTTGTATTCTTTCTCATGGCTCTTATCTGCAATTTTCCCTGAGTCCATTCAACTGAAAAATAAATATGAATAAAATACAAAAATGTATGGCACACAGACAAAACAATACTTCCTTCAAAGAAAAATCACGTCTTGTAGAAACAAATGTAAACATGTAACTGAATTAAAAAACTGAAAATACGTTACTGCTCTGTGATGCTCACTTGTCTGAGGCTGAGCCTGATACTTGGAGGTGTCTCATCTTTTGTACAAGTTCATCAATGTTCGGGGTTAGGCTCTGAGCTGAGGAAATCCTCAGGATTGAGTGAAGGTGATTATCAGTAAGACGACTCCTCTGTGATGTTTTGTTTAGCTTCATCAAAGAGAACAGTTGTTCACACAGGTATGTGCTGCCAAACATGGAGAGCGTCCGAGCGGCTTGGATGCGCAACTGGGGCATTGTGTCGGGGATAGAACGTGAAAACTCGGCAGCACCCACTCTCTCATATTTTCCCTTCAGTGTGTCATTGCACTGTATCTCAATCGACTCCATTTGTAGATTTGGTGGTGCGCTTTCTACATCAACTGCAAAAGGATTGCTGAGCAGTTCAAACCTGCTTTTTTGGGCTTCAAAGTCAGCAAATCGGCGTCGGAAGTCGGCGGCAAGTATGCTGAGTTTATCGGCAAACTGTGCACACGGGAACACGGCGGTAGAGAGCTTCTCTTTCATGGTCTGGCAGCTGGAAAAGTGGCTTAAGTTTTCTTTCCGCATCTGCGTCTCCCACAGACTCAGCTTGGTTTTAAAGGCCTTCACTGTACTGTACATATCAGAGATGACACGTCCCCGTCCCTGCAGCTGCAGATTCATCACATTCAGATGGCTCGTGATGTCGCAGAGAAATGCCATTTCACACAGGAAAGTTTCATCTCGGAGCTCTGTTGTGTCTTTCCCCTTGCTTTCCATGAACAGACAGATCTCCTCACGCAGCTCAAAACATCTTTGAAGCACCTTTCCCCGGCTTAGCCATCGCACCTCTGTGTGATACGGCAAGTCACCATACTCTGTATCTAACTCCTGCTGTATCTAGCAGCATGACAGCAAAGGATAGGGCTAAACTGGACAGCCTTATTAAGAAGGCCGGTTACGTCCTAGGGCGCCCCCTGGATCCTGTGGAGGAAGTGACTGGAGGGAGGATGCGGAGCAAGCTGGGCTCCATGAGGAGGAACTTGTCTCACCCTCTCCAGCACACACTGAGGGCATTGAGGAGCTCCATCAGTGATAGGATGCTCCATCCCAGGTGTGTGAGGGAGAGGTACTGCAGTACCTCCTGCTGCCATCAGACTCCACAACAAGAACACACCAAGATAACTATATAACTGCACCTCTTGTTATTTATGTAAATATGATTTTGTATATATTATATAGCGCAGATTTATCTTTTATTCTATTTAGATTTTCTTTCTCGTTTTTATTTCTGGGTGTTTTTATTTCTCTTGCTGTTGTTAAACCGAATTTCCCCTCGCGGGACTAATAAAGGTTTTCTGATTCTGATTCTGATTCTCCAGAAATGCCTTGAACTGGCGGTGATTTAAACCTTTGGCTCTGATGAAGTTAACTGCTCGCGTTATGGTGCTCATTACATGCTCCATTTTCAAGGCTTTGCCACACAACGACTCCTGGTGTATGATGCAGTGATACGCTGTTAGCTCATCTGTGACGTTTTCCTCCCGCATCCTTGCCACCAAACCACTCCTGTGCCCACACATTGCGGGTGCTCCGTCTGTGGTTAATCCCACGAGTTTTTCCCAAGGCAGCCCCATCTCATTTACACATCTGGATACCTCTTCATACAGATCTTGTCCTGTAGTTGTGCCATGCATAGGACGTAATGCCAAAAACTCTTCTGTTATGCTCAGACTGGAGTCTACTCCACGGACAAAAATTGACAACTGGGCAATGTCTGATGTGTCCGTGCTCTCATCCACAGCAAGAGAATATGTGATGAAATCTTTTCCCTTTCTCACAAGCTGTTCTTTTATGTTGGTGGAAAGCTGGTCTACGCGCTCAGCAACGGTATTTCTGCTCAGGCTCACGTTTGCGAATAGTTGTCTTTTGTCTGGGCACACTGCGTCACAAACTTCAAGCATACAGTTTTTGATAAACTCTCCTTCTGCAAAGGGCCGGGCTGATGTTGCGACCTCTTTTGCCACAATAAAGCTAGCCTTGACAGCAGCCTAGCAGCCTCACTTTGTGATTTAGCATATGTGAACATAGCCTGTCTGGACTTAAGGCCTCGTTTTAATTCTTCCACCTTCTGTAGCTTTTGTTCATATTCCATATTCTTGTCTTTGTCTGTGTGTTTCTTAGACGTTTGATAGTGCCTTCTTAAATTGAATTCTTTCATTACAGCCACACTTTCTCCACACAGAAGACACACAGGTTTGCCTTTTACCTCCGTAAACATGTACTCTGCCTCCCACCTGTCCTGAAACCCCCTGTTCTCAGCGTCCACCTTCCGTTTAGACATTTTTGAGGAGGGGGGTATCAGAAAGTTGACCTCTGCTCTGACTACTGATGAATAATGAAGCCGCTTGTGCGCGCTGCAGTGACTTCGCGGGCTACCGTTGCATTGTGGGAAATGTAGTGTTGGTGCGTGCAAAACACCAGCGGACGGCTGTGGCCTGCGGGCCGGTTGTAATAGTAATTAAATATCATCCAGGGGGCCATAAATAATCAATTAGCGGGCCAGATCTGGCCCGCGGGCCTTGACTTTGACATATGTGCTCTACATCGAGTCCAACCTATCCAAAGTCAAACGGCTTGGCAGAAAGCTCTGTAAAGACAGTAAAAACAATGATGAAGAAAGCAGAGAACAGAGAGGACTTTCAGACAAGTTTACTGATTTACCGGAGTACACCTCTACAGAATGGACTGTCACCAGCCCAAATGCTGATGGGTAGACGCATTCGCTCCAACCTACCAGTAAATGAGGACCTGCTGACGCCGAAAAATTCACACAAAGTCAGAAACGCAAGGGAGGAACAAAAAGTGAAACAAAAACAGCTGTATGACAGAACTGCTAAACACCTGGCTATGCTGAAGCGAGGAGACGTAGTGCGACTCAGAGACATCTCTACAGGTGCATGGAGACAAAAAGGACGGGTGGAGGAGGAAGTTGCCCCACGCTCCTACAGGATCCAGACAGAGAGTGGATTTTCGCTGAGAAGGAACCGCACGGATCTTTAACTACAGCTGACTGAAAAGGACACTACAGCTCAGGAAATGGTTCATCAGGACACGGCGGAATCTACAGAGTCAACTAACAGTGGGACTGACCACACCGACTGTAATCTGACAGCAGCGTCTGCGTCGCCAGCTGTTGAAAGACTGTCCAGACCTGTAAGACATGTTCAGCCCCTAAGAGGCTGATCGAGAGTTGCTAAGGACTCTTGTTTACAAGTTGCTAGACGAAAAAGCAACATGGACGTTTAAGTTCAAAGAAATGTTAATGTAAAAAAAAAAAGAAAAAATGTTGACATGATTCTAGGTGTGTTATGATGCTTAGAAAGTTTGCACTTTATTATTTTTCTATTGCAGAAAAAGTGGTTAAATAGAAAAGTTGTTTACAAGTAAAGTTACGATAAAGATTGAAAATAATGATAAATACCAAGGTAAGAAAAAAGCATGGCTTTGTTTTAAGAGGTATATATCATTTATTTTATAGGGGGAAAGATGTGATGTTATGAGTATAATAACATGTGAACTCCATTACCCAGCATGCCACAGCAGTGAGGCGCATGCGTGGAAGCCCCGCCTGTTGGTCTGTTCAAGGTAGCAAGAGAATGGTTCCATGTTAGTAAAGAATCAAGTTTATATTAACAAACCAGATATCACGCCTCGTCTGCTCATTGAAGCTTGACCGAAGACAACACACCGAGTGCCTGTTTGTTTTTGTTCCTATTCATTCCTATTACGGATCGTTTTGGATTTATTAAAGACTTTCTTCTGAACTTCTCCTCCGTGGATATATTGACTTCCGCATCTGGGTCTCCTGCCCTGATCGGATCGTGACATAAGCGCCTGACTTTTTATAAACCAGTGGAGCCTGAAGAGTGAATTCAACGCTCGGAAGATGAGCATGTAAGTTGTTTTATTACTATTATTATTATTACTATAGACTTTTATACTATTGCAGCGATATTATTGCTTTCGCTAGGAACCTTTTTGCATGTTTCCGTAGGACCGTTACTTGTGTGACACCAGTGAAAACAGTTTAACACGCTTTAAAAGTTTGTTTCTCCAGTTAATGTTACACGTTTGGATCTGAATGTGTTCGTGAAGAAGTGAGTTTCATAAAGTAGCAGTTTGTGTTTGTAGAATGTTATCTTTGTTTTATCTAGACGAGTGTTTGTTTATGTTTGTTTCATGTTTAGACGAGTGTTTGTTTATGTTTGTTTCATATTTAGACGAGTGTTTGTTTACGTTTGTTTCATATTTAGACGAGTGTTTGTTTACGTTTGTTTAATATTTAGACCAGTGTTTGTTTACGTTTGTTTAATATTTAGACGAGTGTTTGTTTATGTTTGTTTCATGTTTAGACGAGTGTTTGTTTACGTTTGTTTCATATTTAGACGAGTGTTTGTTTACGTTTGTTTAATATTTAGACGAGTGTTTGTTTACGTTTGTTTCATGTTTAGACGAGTGTTTGTTTACGTTTGTTTCATATTTAGACGAGTGTTTGTTTACGTTTGTTTCATATTTAGACGAGTGTTTGTTTACGTTTGTTTCATATTTAGACGAGTGTTTGTTTACGTTTGTTTCATGTTTAGACGAGTGTTTGTTTACGTTTGTTTCATATTTAGACGAGTGTTTGTTTACGTTTGTTTCATATTTAGACGAGTGTTTGTTTACGTTTGTTTCATATTTAGACGAGTGTTTGTTTACGTTTGTTTCATATTTAGACGAGTGTTTGTTTACGTTTGTTTCATATTTAGACGAGTGTTTGTTTACGTTTGTTTCATATTTAGACGAGTGTTTGTTTACGTTTGTTTCATATTTAGACGAGTGTTTGTTTATGTTTGTTTCATATTTAGACGAGTGTTTGTTTACGTTTGTTTCATATTTAGACGAGTGTTTGTTTATGTTTGTTTCATATTTAGACGAGTGTTTGTTTATGTTTGTTTCATATTTAGACGAGTGTTTGTTTACGTTTGTTTCATATTTAGACGAGTGTTTGTTTACGTTTGTTTCATATTTAGACGAGTGTTTGTTTACGTTTGTTTCATATTTAGACGAGTGTTTGTTTACGTTTGTTTCATATTTAGACGAGTGTTTGTTTACGTTTGTTTAATATTTAGACGAGTGTTTGTTTATGTTTGTTTCATATTTAGACGAGTGTTTGTTTACGTTTGTTTCATATTTAGACGAGTGTTTGTTTATGTTTGTTTCATATTTAGACGAGTGTTTGTTTACGTTTGTTTAATATTTAGACGAGTGTTTGTTTATGTTTGTTTCATATTTAGACGAGTGTTTGTTTACGTTTGTTTCATATTTAGACGAGTGTTTGTTTACGTTTGTTTAATATTTAGACGAGTGTTTGTTTACGTTTGTTTCATATTTAGACGAGTGTTTGTTTACGTTTGTTTAATATTTAGACGAGTGTTTGTGTACGTTTGTTTAATATTTAGACGAGTGTTTGTTTATGTTTGTTTAATATTTAGACGAGTGTTTGTTTACGTTTGTTTCATATTTAGACGAGTGTTTGTTTACGTTTGTTTCATATTTAGACGAGTGTTTGTTTACGTTTGTTTCATATTTAGACGAGTGTTTGTTTACGTTTGTTTCATATTTAGACAAGTGTTTGTTTACGTTTGTTTAATATTTAGACGAGTGTTTGTTTACGTTTGTTTCATATTTAGACGAGTGTTTGTTTACGTTTGTTTCATATTTAGACAAGTGTTTGTTTACGTTTGTTTCATATTTAGACCAGTGTTTGTTTACGTTTGTTTAATATTTAGACGAGTGTTTGTTTACGTTTGTTTCATATTTAGACGAGTGTTTGTTTACGTTTGTTTCATATTTAGACAAGTGTTTGTTTACGTTTGTTTCATATTTAGACCAGTGTTTGTTTACGTTTGTTTAATATTTAGACGAGTGTTTGTTTACGTTTGTTTAATATTTAGACGAGTGTTTGTTTACGTTTGTTTAATATTTAGACAAGTGTTTGTTTACGTTTGTTTCATATTTAGACCAGTGTTTGTTTACGTTTGTTTCATATTTAGACGAGTGTTTGTTTACGTTTGTTTCATATTTAGACGAGTGTTTGTTTACGTTTGTTTAATATTTAGACGAGTGTTTGTTTACGTTTGTTTAATATTTAGACGAGTGTTTGTTTACGTTTGTTTAATATTTAGACGAGTGTTTGTTTACGTTTGTTTAATATTTAGACGAGTGTTTGTTTACGTTTGTTTAATATTTAGACGAGTGTTTGTTTACGTTTGTTTAATATTTAGACGAGTGTTTGTTTACGTTTGTTTAATATTTAGACGAGTGTTTGTTTACGTTTGTTTAATATTTAGACGAGTGTTTGTTTACGTTTGTTTCATATTTAGACGAGTGTTTGTTTACGTTTGTTTCATATTTAGACGAGTGTTTGTTTATGTTTGTTTAATATTTAGACGAGTGTTTGTTTACGTTTGTTTCATATTTAGACGAGTGTTTGTTTACGTTTGTTTAATATTTAGACGAGTGTTTGTTTACGTTTGTTTCATATTTAGACGAGTGTTTGTTTACGTTTGTTTAATATTTAGACGAGTGTTTGTTTACGTTTGTTTCATATTTAGACCAGTGTTTGTTTACGTTTGTTTAATATTTAGACGAGTGTTTGTTTACGTTTGTTTAATATTTAGACGAGTGTTTGTTTACGTTTGTTTAATATTTAGACGAGTGTTTGTTTACGTTTGTTTAATATTTAGACGAGTGTTTGTTTACGTTTGTTTCATATTTAGACAAGTGTTTGTTTACGTTTGTTTCATATTTAGACCAGTGTTTGTTTACGTTTGTTTAATATTTAGACGAGTGTTTGTTTACGTTTGTTTCATATTTAGACGAGTGTTTGTTTACGTTTGTTTAATATTTAGACGAGTGTTTGTTTACGTTTGTTTAATATTTAGACGAGTGTTTGTTTACGTTTGTTTAATATTTAGACGAGTGTTTGTTTACGTTTGTTTAATATTTAGACGAGTGTTTGTTTACGTTTGTTTAATATTTAGACGAGTGTTTGTTTACGTTTGTTTAATATTTAGACGAGTGTTTGTTTACGTTTGTTTCATATTTAGACGAGTGTTTGTTTACGTTTGTTTCATATTTAGACGAGTGTTTGTTTACGTTTGTTTAATATTTAGACGAGTGTTTGTTTACGTTTGTTTAATATTTAGACGAGTGTTTGTTTACGTTTGTTTAATATTTAGACGAGTGTTTGTTTATGTTTGTTTAATATTTAGACGAGTGTTTGTTTACGTTTGTTTCATATTTAGACGAGTGTTTGTTTATGTTTGTTTCATATTTAGACGAGTGTTTGTTTACGTTTGTTTCATATTTAGACGAGTGTTTGTTTACGTTTGTTTCATATTTAGACAAGTGTTTGTTTACGTTTGTTTAATATTTAGACGAGTGTTTGTTTACGTTTGTTTCATATTTAGACGAGTGTTTGTTTACGTTTGTTTAATATTTAGACTTGTGTTTGTTTACGTTTGTTTAATATTTAGACGAGTGTTTGTTTACGTTTGTTTCATATTTAGACGAGTGTTTGTTTATGTTTGTTTAATATTTAGACGAGTGTTTGTTTACGTTTGTTTCATATTTAGACGAGTGTTTGTTTACGTTTGTTTCATATTTAGACGAGTGTTTGTTTACGTTTGTTTAATATTTAGACGAGTGTTTGTTTATGTTTGTTTCATATTTAGACGAGTGTTTGTTTATGTTTGTTTAATATTTAGACTTGTGTTTGTTTACGTTTGTTTAATATTTAGACGAGTGTTTGTTTACGTTTGTTTAATATTTAGACGAGTGTTTGTTTATGTTTGTTTCATATCTAGACGAGTGTTTGTTTACGTTTGTTTCATATTTAGACGAGTGTTTGTTTACGTTTGTTTCATATTTAGACGAGTGTTTGTTTACGTTTGTTTAATATTTAGACGAGTGTTTGTTTACGTTTGTTTAATATTTAGACTTGTGTTTGTTTACGTTTGTTTAATATTTAGACGAGTGTTTGTTTACGTTTGTTTCATATTTAGACGAGTGTTTGTTTACGTTTGTTTAATATTTAGACGAGTGTTTGTTTACGTTTGTTTCATATTTAGACGAGTGTTTGTTTACGTTTGTTTCATATTTAGACGAGTGTTTGTTTACGTTTGTTTAATATTTAGACGAGTGTTTGTTTATGTTTGTTTCATATTTAGACGAGTGTTTGTTTATGTTTGTTTAATATTTAGACTTGTGTTTGTTTACGTTTGTTTAATATTTAGACGAGTGTTTGTTTACGTTTGTTTAATATTTAGACGAGTGTTTGTTTATGTTTGTTTAATATTTAGACGAGTGTTTGTTTATGTTTGTTTCATATTTAGACGAGTGTTTGTTTACGTTTGTTTAATATTTAGACGAGTGTTTGTTTACGTTTGTTTAATATTTAGACGAGTGTTTGTTTACGTTTGTTTAATATTTAGACGAGTGTTTGTTTACGTTTGTTTAATATTTAGACGAGTGTTTGTTTACGTTTGTTTAATATTTAGACGAGTGTTTGTTTACGTTTGTTTAATATTTAGACGAGTGTTTGTTTATGTTTGTTTCATATTTAGACGAGTGTTTGTTTATGTTTGTTTAATATTTAGACTTGTGTTTGTTTACGTTTGTTTAATATTTAGACGAGTGTTTGTTTACGTTTGTTTAATATTTAGACGAGTGTTTGTTTACGTTTGTTTAATATTTAGACGAGTGTTTGTTTATGTTTGTTTCATATTTAGACGAGTGTTTGTTTACGTTTGTTTAATATTTAGACGAGTGTTTGTTTACGTTTGTTTAATATTTAGACGAGTGTTTGTTTACGTTTGTTTCATATTTAGACGAGTGTTTGTTTACGTTTGTTTAATATTTAGACGAGTGTTTGTTTACGTTTGTTTCATATTTAGACGAGTGTTTGTTTATGTTTGTTTAATATTTAGACGAGTGTTTGTTTACGTTTGTTTAATATTTAGACGAGTGTTTGTTTATGTTTGTTTAATATTTAGACGAGTGTTTGTTTACGTTTGTTTAATATTTAGACGAGTGTTTGTTTACGTTTGTTTAATATTTAGACGAGTGTTTGTTTATGTTTGTTTAATATTTAGACGAGTGTTTGTTTATGTTTGTTTAATATTTAGACGAGTGTTTGTTTACGTTTGTTTAATATTTAGACGAGTGTTTGTTTATGTTTGTTTCATATTTAGACAAGTGTTTGTTTACGTTTGTTTCATATTTAACCAGTGTTTGTTTACGTTTGTTTCATATTTAGACGAGTGTTTGTTTACGTTTGTTTAATATTTAGACGAGTGTTTGTTTACGTTTGTTTAATATTTAGACTTGTGTTTGTTTACGTTTGTTTAATATTTAGACGAGTGTTTGTTTACGTTTGTTTCATATTTAGACGAGTGTTTGTTTATGTTTGTTTAATATTTAGACGAGTGTTTGTTTACGTTTGTTTCATATTTAGACGAGTGTTTGTTTACGTTTGTTTCATATTTAGACGAGTGTTTGTTTACGTTTGTTTAATATTTAGACGAGTGTTTGTTTACGTTTGTTTCATATTTAGACGAGTGTTTGTTTACGTTTGTTTAATATTTAGACTTGTGTTTGTTTACGTTTGTTTAATATTTAGACGAGTGTTTGTTTACGTTTGTTTAATATTTAGACGAGTGTTTGTTTACGTTTGTTTAATATTTAGACGAGTGTTTGTTTACGTTTGTTTCATATTTAGACGAATGTTTGTTTACGTTTGTTTAATATTTAGACAAGTGTTTGTTTACGTTTGTTTACTATTTAGACGAGTGTTTGTTTACGTTTGTTTCATATTTAGACGAGTGTTTGTTTACGTTTGTTTCATATTTAGACGAGTGTTTGTTTACGTTTGTTTCATATTTAGACGAGTGTTTGTTTACGTTTGTTTCATATTTAGACGAGTGTTTGTTTACGTTTGTTTCATATTTAGACGAGTGTTTGTTTACGTTTGTTTAATATTTAGACGAGTGTTTGTTTACGTTTGTTTCATATTTAGACGAGTGTTTGTTTACGTTTGTTTCATATTTAGACGAGTGTTTGTTTACGTTTGTTTCATATTTAGACGAGTGTTTGTTTACGTTTGTTTCATATTTAGACGAGTGTTTGTTTACGTTTGTTTAATATTTAGACGAGTGTTTGTTTACGTTTGTTTAATATTTAGACGAGTGTTTGTTTACGTTTGTTTAATATTTAGACGAGTGTTTGTTTACGTTTGTTTCATATTTAGACGAGTGTTTGTTTACGTTTGTTTCATATTTAGACGAGTGTTTGTTTACGTTTGTTACATATTTAGACGAGTGTTTGTTTACGTTTGTTTCATATTTAGACGAGTGTTTGTTTACGTTTGTTTAATATTTAGACGAGTGTTTGTTTACGTTTGTTTCATATTTAGACGAGTGTTTGTTTACGTTTGTTTCATATTTAGACGAGTGTTTGTTTACGTTTGTTTCATATTTAGACGAGTGTTTGTTTATGTTTGTTTAATATTTAGACTTGTGTTTGTTTACGTTTGTTTAATATTTAGACGAGTGTTTGTTTACGTTTGTTTAATATTTAGACGAGTGTTTGTTTATGTTTGTTTAATATTTAGACGAGTGTTTGTTTATGTTTGTTTCATATTTAGACGAGTGTTTGTTTACGTTTGTTTAATATTTAGACGAGTGTTTGTTTACGTTTGTTTAATATTTAGACGAGTGTTTGTTTACGTTTGTTTAATATTTAGACGAGTGTTTGTTTACGTTTGTTTAATATTTAGACGAGTGTTTGTTTACGTTTGTTTAATATTTAGACGAGTGTTTGTTTACGTTTGTTTAATATTTAGACGAGTGTTTGTTTATGTTTGTTTCATATTTAGACGAGTGTTTGTTTATGTTTGTTTAATATTTAGACTTGTGTTTGTTTACGTTTGTTTAATATTTAGACGAGTGTTTGTTTACGTTTGTTTAATATTTAGACGAGTGTTTGTTTACGTTTGTTTAATATTTAGACGAGTGTTTGTTTATGTTTGTTTCATATTTAGACGAGTGTTTGTTTACGTTTGTTTAATATTTAGACGAGTGTTTGTTTACGTTTGTTTAATATTTAGACGAGTGTTTGTTTACGTTTGTTTCATATTTAGACGAGTGTTTGTTTACGTTTGTTTAATATTTAGACGAGTGTTTGTTTACGTTTGTTTCATATTTAGACGAGTGTTTGTTTATGTTTGTTTAATATTTAGACGAGTGTTTGTTTACGTTTGTTTAATATTTAGACGAGTGTTTGTTTATGTTTGTTTAATATTTAGACGAGTGTTTGTTTACGTTTGTTTAATATTTAGACGAGTGTTTGTTTACGTTTGTTTAATATTTAGACGAGTGTTTGTTTATGTTTGTTTAATATTTAGACGAGTGTTTGTTTATGTTTGTTTAATATTTAGACGAGTGTTTGTTTACGTTTGTTTAATATTTAGACGAGTGTTTGTTTATGTTTGTTTCATATTTAGACAAGTGTTTGTTTACGTTTGTTTCATATTTAACCAGTGTTTGTTTACGTTTGTTTCATATTTAGACGAGTGTTTGTTTACGTTTGTTTAATATTTAGACGAGTGTTTGTTTACGTTTGTTTAATATTTAGACTTGTGTTTGTTTACGTTTGTTTAATATTTAGACGAGTGTTTGTTTACGTTTGTTTCATATTTAGACGAGTGTTTGTTTATGTTTGTTTAATATTTAGACGAGTGTTTGTTTACGTTTGTTTCATATTTAGACGAGTGTTTGTTTACGTTTGTTTCATATTTAGACGAGTGTTTGTTTACGTTTGTTTAATATTTAGACGAGTGTTTGTTTACGTTTGTTTCATATTTAGACGAGTGTTTGTTTACGTTTGTTTAATATTTAGACTTGTGTTTGTTTACGTTTGTTTAATATTTAGACGAGTGTTTGTTTACGTTTGTTTAATATTTAGACGAGTGTTTGTTTACGTTTGTTTAATATTTAGACGAGTGTTTGTTTACGTTTGTTTCATATTTAGACGAATGTTTGTTTACGTTTGTTTAATATTTAGACAAGTGTTTGTTTACGTTTGTTTACTATTTAGACGAGTGTTTGTTTACGTTTGTTTCATATTTAGACGAGTGTTTGTTTACGTTTGTTTCATATTTAGACGAGTGTTTGTTTACGTTTGTTTCATATTTAGACGAGTGTTTGTTTACGTTTGTTTCATATTTAGACGAGTGTTTGTTTACGTTTGTTTCATATTTAGACGAGTGTTTGTTTACGTTTGTTTAATATTTAGACGAGTGTTTGTTTACGTTTGTTTCATATTTAGACGAGTGTTTGTTTACGTTTGTTTCATATTTAGACGAGTGTTTGTTTACGTTTGTTTCATATTTAGACGAGTGTTTGTTTACGTTTGTTTCATATTTAGACGAGTGTTTGTTTACGTTTGTTTAATATTTAGACGAGTGTTTGTTTACGTTTGTTTAATATTTAGACGAGTGTTTGTTTACGTTTGTTTAATATTTAGACGAGTGTTTGTTTACGTTTGTTTCATATTTAGACGAGTGTTTGTTTACGTTTGTTTCATATTTAGACGAGTGTTTGTTTACGTTTGTTACATATTTAGACGAGTGTTTGTTTACGTTTGTTTCATATTTAGACGAGTGTTTGTTTACGTTTGTTTAATATTTAGACGAGTGTTTGTTTACGTTTGTTTCATATTTAGACGAGTGTTTGTTTACGTTTGTTTCATATTTAGACGAGTGTTTGTTTACGTTTGTTTCATATTTAGACGAGTGTTTGTTTACGTTTGTTTCATATTTAGACGAGTGTTTGTTTACGTTTGTTTCATATTTAGACGAGTGTTTGTTTACGTTTGTTTCATATTTAGACGAGTGTTTGTTTACGTTTGTTTAATATTTAGACGAGTGTTTGTTTACGTTTGTTTCATATTTAGACGAGTGTTTGTTTACGTTTGTTTAATATTTAGACTTGTGTTTGTTTACGTTTGTTTAATATTTAGACGAGTGTTTGTTTACGTTTGTTTAATATTTAGACTTGTGTTTGTTTACGTTTGTTTAATATTTAGACGAGTGTTTGTTTACGTTTGTTTAATATTTAGACGAGTGTTTGTTTACGTTTGTTTCATATTTAGACGAATGTTTGTTTACGTTTGTTTAATATTTAGACGAGTGTTTGTTTACGTTTGTTTAATATTTAGACGAGTGTTTGTTTACGTTTGTTTCATATTTAGACGAGTGTTTGTTTACGTTTGTTTCATATTTAGACGAGTGTTTGTTTACGTTTGTTTAATATTTAGACGAGTGTTTGTTTACGTTTGTTTCATATTTAGACGAGTGTTTGTTTACGTTTGTTTAATATTTAGACGAGTGTTTGTTTACGTTTGTTTCATAATTAGACGAGTGTTTGTTTACGTTTGTTTAATATTTAGACGAGTGTTTGTTTACGTTTGTTTCATATTTAGACGAGTGTTTGTTTACGTTTGTTTAATATTTAGACGAGTGTTTGTTTATGTTTGTTTCATATTTAGACGAGTGTTTGTTTACGTTTGTTTAATATTTAGACGAGTGTTTGTTTACGTTTGTTTCATATTTAGACGAGTGTTTGTTTACGTTTGTTTAATATTTAGACGAGTGTTTGTTTACGTTTGTTTAATATTTAGACGAGTGTTTGTTTACGTTTGTTTCATATTTAGACGAGTGTTTGTTTACGTTTGTTTAATATTTAGACGAGTGTTTGTTTATGTTTGTTTCATATTTAGACCAGTGTTTGTTTACGTTTGTTTCATATTTAGACGAGTGTTTGTTTACGTTTGTTTCATATTTAGACGAGTGTTTGTTTACGTTTGTTTAATATTTAGTCGAGTGTTTGTTTACGTTTGTTTCATATTTAGACGAGTGTTTGTTTACGTTTGTTTCATATTTAGACGAGTGTTTGTTTACGTTTGTTTAATATTTAGTCGAGTGTTTGTTTACGTTTGTTTCATATTTAGACGAGTGTTTGTTTACGTTTGTTTAATATTTAGACGAGTGTTTGTTTACGTTTGTTTCATATTTAGACGAGTGTTTGTTTACGTTTGTTTCATATTTAGACGAGTGTTTGTTTACGTTTGTTTCATATTTAGACGAGTGTTTGTTTACGTTTGTTTAATATTTAGACGAGTGTTTGTTTACGTTTGTTTCATATTTAGACGAGTGTTTGTTTACGTTTGTTTCATATTTAGACGAGTGTTTGTTTACGTTTGTTTCATATTTAGACGAGTGTTTGTTTACGTTTGTTTCATATTTAGACGAGTGTTTGTTTACGTTTGTTTCATATTTAGACGAGTGTTTGTTTACGTTTGTTTCATATTTAGACGAGTGTTTGTTTACGTTTGTTTCATATTTAGACGAGTGTTTGTTTACGTTTGTTTAATATTTAGACGAGTGTTTGTTTACGTTTGTTTCATATTTAGACGAGTGTTTGTTTACGTTTGTTTCATATTTAGACGAGTGTTTGTTTACGTTTGTTTCATATTTAGACGAGTGTTTGTTTACGTTTGTTTCATATTTAGACGAGTGTTTGTTTACGTTTGTTTAATATTTAGACGAGTGTTTGTTTACGTTTGTTTCATATTTAGACGAGTGTTTGTTTACGTTTGTTTAATATTTAGACGAGTGTTTGTTTACGTTTGTTTAATATTTAGACGAGTGTTTGTTTACGTTTGTTTCATATTTAGACGAGTGTTTGTTTACGTTTGTTTAATATTTAGACGAGTGTTTGTTCACGTTTGTTTCATATTTAGACGAGTGTTTGTTCACGTTTGTTTCATATTTAGACGAGTGTTTGTTTACGTTTGTTTAATATTTAGACGAGTGTTTGTTTACGTTTGTTTAATATTTAGACGAGTGTTTGTTTACGTTTGTTTAATATTTAGACGAGTGTTTGTTTACGTTTGTTTAATATTTAGACGAGTGTTTGTTTACGTTTGTTTCATATTTAGACGAGTGTTTGTTTACGTTTGTTTCATATTTAGACGAGTGTTTGTTTACGTTTGTTTCATATTTAGACGAGTGTTTGTTTACGTTTGTTTAATATTTAGACGAGTGTTTGTTTACGTTTGTTTAATATTTAGACGAGTGTTTGTTTACGTTTGTTTCATATTTAGACGAGTGTTTGTTTACGTTTGTTTCATATTTAGACGAGTGTTTGTTTACGTTTGTTTCATATTTAGACGAGTGTTTGTTTACGTTTGTTTCATATTTAGACGAGTGTTTGTTTACGTTTGTTTAATGTTTAGACGAGTGTTTGTTTACGTTTGTTTCATATTTAGACGAGTGTTTGTTTACGTTTGTTTCATATTTAGACGAGTGTTTGTTTACGTTTGTTTCATATTTAGACGAGTGTTTGTTTACGTTTGTTTCATATTTAGACGAGTGTTTGTTTACGTTTGTTTAATATTTAGACGAGTGTTTGTTTACGTTTGTTTCATATTTAGACGAGTGTTTGTTTACGTTTGTTTAATATTTAGACGAGTGTTTGTTTACGTTTGTTTAATATTTAGACGAGTGTTTGTTTACGTTTGTTTCATATTTAGACGAGTGTTTGTTTACGTTTGTTTCATATTTAGACGAGTGTTTGTTTACGTTTGTTTCATATTTAGACGAGTGTTTGTTTACGTTTGTTTAATATTTAGACGAGTGTTTGTTTACGTTTGTTTCATATTTAGACCAGTGTTTGTTTACGTTTGTTTCATATTTAGACGAGTGTTTGTTTACGTTTGTTTCATATTTAGACCAGTGTTTGTTTACGTTTGTTTCATATTTAGACGAGTGTTTGTTTACGTTTGTTTAATATTTAGACGAGTGTTTGTTTACGTTTGTTTCATATTTAGACGAGTGTTTGTTTACGTTTGTTTCATATTTAGACGAGTGTTTGTTTACGTTTGTTTCATATTTAGACGAGTGTTTGTTTACGTTTGTTTAATATTTAGAGGAGTGTTTGTTTACGTTTGTTTCATATTTAGACGAGTGTTTGTTTACGTTTGTTTCATATTTAGACGAGTGTTTGTTTACGTTTGTTTCATATTTAGACGAGTGTTTGTTTACGTTTGTTTCATATTTAGACGAGTGTTTGTTTACGTTTGTTTAATATTTAGACGAGTGTTTGTTTACGTTTGTTTCATATTTAGACCAGTGTTTGTTTACGTTTGTTTCATATTTAGACGAGTGTTTGTTTACGTTTGTTTCATATTTAGACCAGTGTTTGTTTACGTTTGTTTCATATTTAGACGAGTGTTTGTTTACGTTTGTTTCATATTTAGACGAGTGTTTGTTTACGTTTGTTTAATATTTAGACGAGTGTTTGTTTACGTTTGTTTAATATTTAGACGAGTGTTTGTTTACGTTTGTTTCATATTTAGACGAGTGTTTGTTTACGTTTGTTTCATATTTAGACGAGTGTTTGTTTACGTTTGTTTCATATTTAGACGAGTGTTTGTTTACGTTTGTTTAATATTTAGACGAGTGTTTGTTTACGTTTGTTTCATATTTAGACCAGTGTTTGTTTACGTTTGTTTCATATTTAGACGAGTGTTTGTTTACGTTTGTTTCATATTTAGACCAGTGTTTGTTTACGTTTGTTTCATATTTAGACGAGTGTTTGTTTACGTTTGTTTCATATTTAGACGAGTGTTTGTTTACGTTTGTTTAATATTTAGACGAGTGTTTGTTTACGTTTGTTTCATATTTAGACGAGTGTTTGTTTACGTTTGTTTCATATTTAGACGAGTGTTTGTTTACGTTTGTTTCATATTTAGACGAGTGTTTGTTTACGTTTGTTTAATATTTAGACGAGTGTTTGTTTACGTTTGTTTCATATTTAGACGAGTGTTTGTTTACGTTTGTTTCATATTTAGACGAGTGTTTGTTTACGTTTGTTTCATATTTAGACGAGTGTTTGTTTACGTTTGTTTCATATTTAGACGAGTGTTTGTTTACGTTTGTTTAATATTTAGACGAGTGTTTGTTTACGTTTGTTTCATATTTAGACCAGTGTTTGTTTACGTTTGTTTCATATTTAGACGAGTGTTTGTTTACGTTTGTTTCATATTTAGACCAGTGTTTGTTTACGTTTGTTTCATATTTAGACGAGTGTTTGTTTACGTTTGTTTCATATTTAGACGAGTGTTTGTTTACGTTTGTTTAATATTTAGACGAGTGTTTGTTTACGTTTGTTTCATATTTAGACGAGTGTTTGTTTACGTTTGTTTCATATTTAGACGAGTGTTTGTTTACGTTTGTTTAATATTTAGACGAGTGTTTGTTTACGCTTGTTTAATATTTAGACGAGTGTTTGTTTACGTTCGCTTCGGTGCATTAAGTCGAAGATATTTCCAAATGTATCTTTATTTCAACATCCATGTTTGTCTCTGACGTGTTTCTGATGTTTAACGTCGTCTCTCGTCCCTCGCAGTCTCATCATTTATCATGAATCTAAAATAGCATCAATAATTTTAAGTCCTAGTTTGCAAATACAGCATTAAAACGTGACTTTAACACGGAAAACTAACTTCTCATCCTTTTTTCTTTTTTTTTTCAGATTGATGTCATTCGAAAAGAAAGAAACCAAATCATTCATTAACTAAAGGTTGACAAATGTAGAAAGTTTCGATCAGTCCTATTTCTCCTCAGGTGAGACACATGGTAAATATTAATACTTCAGTTACTCCTCACAGTAGATGATATTAGGATCTGTTCATGTGCATCAACAGATCGTGGCAGAGACTTGTGACTGAGACTATAAAAGAGTTCACCTGTGAAGGAGTGTTTCAGTCGCAGAGACATGGAGACTAGAGTTGATCTGTTGTCTTGTTCCATCTGTCTGGATCTACTGAAGGATCCAGTCACTCTTCACTGTGGACACAACTACTGTAAGATCTGTGTTGAAGGTCACTGGCAGGAGAAGAACATCTACGAGTGTCCTCAGTGCAGACGGAGCTTCAGCGAGAGACCTGTCCTCCAGAAGAACACTGTGTTAGCAGAGTTAGTGGAGGAGCTGAAGAAGACTGGAGCAGCTGAGGACCTCTGCTCTGCTGGACCTGAAGATGTGACCTGTGACGCCTGCACTGGGAGGAAGATGAAAGCCCTCAAGTCCTGTCTGATGTGTCTGGTCTCCTACTGTGACCTTCACCTCCAGACTCATCGAGAAGCTCCGGCCTTCAGGAGACACAAGCTGGTCCAGCCGTCCAAGCATCTCCAGGAGATGATCTGCTCTGAACACGAGGAGGAGAAGAAGATGTTCTGTCGTTCTGATCAGCAGGTCATCTGTCATCTCTGTGCTGTGGACCAACACAAAGATCATGACATCGTCTCGACCACAGCAGAGAGGAGGGAGAGAGACAAAGACCTGGATCAGAGTCAAGGAAGGATCCAGCAGAAGATCCAGAAGAGAGAGAAGGAAGTGAAGCTGCTCCAGCAGGAGAAGAAGAACATCAGAGTCTCTGCTGAGGAAGCAGTGAAGGACAGTCAGGAGACCCTCGTCCAGATGATCCAGATGATCCAGAGAAGAATGCCTGACGTGGAGCAGAAGATCAGATCTCTGCAGGAGACTGAAGACGCTCGAGTCCGAGGACTTCAGGAGCAGCTGGAGCAGGAGATCTCTGAGCTGAAGAAGAAAGAGGCTGAGCTGCAGCAGCTGTCACTCACCGACAGTCACACCATCTTCCTGCAGAACCTGACCTCACTCTCAGAGGTCAGTGAAGACACGACCTCACTCTCAGAGGTCAGTGAAGACACGACCTCCTCCACGACCCTTGAGCAAACTCACCGTCGCTTCCAGGAAGTAACAGCAGCCGTGTCAGCCTGCAGAGACCAAGTCCAGGACCTTCTGAGAGACATGTGGACCGACATCTCCATGATGTTCCTTCCAGAGACCAGAGAGCAGTTCCTCACACACTCACAGGACATCACTCTGGATCCAAACACTGCAAACTCATGGTTGATGTTGTCTGAAGGAAACAAGAAAGTGACAAACATGGGAGAAGATCAGCCTCGTCCTGATCATCCAGACAGATTCAAAAATTATTGTTATCAGGTCTTGAGTCAAGAGTCTCTGACTGGACGTTGTTACTGGGAGGTGAAGACAACAGAAGGAGATGTTGATGTATCAGTTTCATACAAGAACATCAGCAGATCAGGAAGAGAAAGTATATTTGGATGGAATGACAAATCTTGGAGATTATATTGTCACGACTCTGGTTGTTCATTTATACACAACAACATCACAACTGAAGTCTCCAGAGTCAGAGCCTCCACAGTGGGGGTGAACCTGGATCACTCTGCAGGTCTTCTGTCCTTCTACAGCGTCTCTGAGACCATGACTCTCCTCCACAGAGTCCAGACCAGCTTCTCTCAACCTCTTCATGCTGGAGTCAGGGTTTGGTCCTCGTGTGAGTTTGTGAAGCTGAAGTAGACGCCAGTGAGATTGTGAGTCTCCAGGAGTGACATCATCACATGAAGCTTCAATGTTTGGATGAACGTCTCTGAGAACGTTTGTCGTTTGTGCCGCAGTGAAGACACAGTGACGTCATGTGACTGGATTAGAACCTCTGTGATTGGATTGTTCCTGATGATGACGAGTCTTCTTTAAATCTTCTTTAATAAACACCTTCATGATCCGGTGATGATGGCAGCAGTCGTTACTCAAGTACTCCACAGTACTACAAGTATATCCTGGTTACTACAGTATCTCATTGGATGTTATTGAATAATGAATTGATGAATTGATGTACATTTGTTTGATTCAATATTACAGTCTGAAAGGAATTGGATTTTGTGAAAAAAAGATTTTCTCCAAAGAAGTCAAGATGAAAGTTCAACACAAACTATATCTTGTATCAGAGAAACCAGATCCTTGGATTCAGTGTTATGTTGAGTTATGCTGTATTTTAAAAATGTACATATAGAAACATTGATTTTTATTCACTCAAATCTCCTCTTAAAACACACTTTTATTCTCTTTTAACACAGCGTGAGACTCTGAGCTGTTTTTAGTGCTTTTGACTTGTTTTATTGGATATTGTTTTATTTTTGTGTTTTAACTGCTTTCTTAGTACTTTCATGTCATTGTACAACACTTTGTATCGACTGTTGTTTTTAAAGTGTTTTATCAATAAACTTGATTGATTGATTATTTGTTCTAATTGAAATGTTGATCTAAATCAATGAATTATCTTTTTGAATCATTTATTCTAAATATATCAATATATAGATTATATATATATTTGACACATTGAGTTCAATATTCTAATTCCAATAATTCAAAAACACATTTTCTAAATGCAATATTCTTTGGTTTATTCAATATAACATCGACATCTTTATATGTACTTTCTTACACCTTCGTTCTAAGATCACAATCAAAACTACTTTTATTGTTGTAAACACAAGCGTGGATATTATGTGGTGACAACACAAAAGTAAGTAAGTAAGTAAGTAAGTAAGTAATATTTATTTATATAGCGCTTTTCGAGACCAGGGTCACAAAGCGCTTTAACAATCAAAACAATACTCAAAAAAAAAAAAAAAAAAAAGTACATACTTTAAAGATCAAGATAATACTGAGAACAACACAGGAGTTCGAGAAATTCGAGGAAAAGCCTGAACAAATAGAAACGTCTTAAGATGTTTCTTAAAGGAGTCAGTAGATCCATCAAGTGCAAAGAGAGAGAAGATTGTTCCAAAGCTTAGGAGCAACAGCCTGAAAAGATTTCTCTCCTCTGGTCCTGAGTCGTGTGCGTGGAACCATAAGTAGATTCTGATCCACAGACCTCAGAGCCCGAGCTGGGGTGTAAGGCTGGATCAGATCAGTGATGTAAGGAGGAGCCTGACCATGAATAGATCTGAAAGTAAGAACCAGAATTTTAAAGTTGATCCTGAAAGAAACTGGAAGCCAGTGAAGAGTTTTAAGGATCGGAGAAATGTGAGTTCTCCTACTTGAGCGGGTCAGAATTCTCGCTGCAGAGTTCTGAATCAACTGCAGACGAGACACATCCTTCTTGTTAAGACATGAAAACAAACTGTTACAATAGTCCAGACGAGAAGAAACAAACGCATGGATTATAAGATCCAGATCATGTTCCGACAACATTTTCCTAAGTTTAGAGATTTTTCTCAGTTGAAGGAAACAGTTTCCGGTCAGTTTTCTGCAGTGTTGAACAAGAGACATGTCTTTATCAAATACAACACCCAGGTTTCTCAGGCTCAGTTTGACAGACTGACCTAAGTCACCCAAGTACTGACTCAACCCTGGAATCTTATCATCAGGAGCAATCACCAGAGTTTCAGTTTTGTCCACATTTAGCTGTAAAGTGTTTTCACTCATTGTTTGATTTCTAGCAAACAATTGACTAAGCTGTTCAGCCTTTGGGGCTCAGTTGGGTCAAAAGAGCAGTAGAGCTGGATGTCATCAGCAAAAATGTGATAAGAAACATCTGGAAATCTCTGAATGATTTTACCGAGGGGAATCAAGTACAGCAAAAACAATAAAGGACCCAGAACAGAACCTTGAGGGACTCCACACAACAGATCTGCCGATTCAGACCTCATTTGATTGGCAGATACACTAAAACTGCGCCCAGAAAGGTAAGATGAGAACCATTCTAACACAGACCCAGACAGTCCCACTTCATCCCTTAGTCTTCTCAGCAGGATCTGGTGATCAACTGTGTCAAAGGCTGAGGACAGATCCAAGAGAACCAAAACATCATGATGTCACTGGACACCTTCAATAAAGCTGTCTCCGTAGAGTGATGTTTACGGAAGCCAGGCTGAAACCTCTCATGGATGTCGCTCTGATCCAGGAACAAAGACAGCTGCTCAGACACCACCTTCTCCAAGATCTTGGACAAGAAAGGGAGCTTAGAAATAGGCCTGAAATTACTGAGGTCAGTTGGGTCTAAGCCTGGTTTTTTGAGCAGAGGCTCCACAATGGCATGTTTAAATGCATTGGGAAAAACCCCTGTGGAAAGGGAGAGGTTCACCATATTGGTAACCCAGGGGCCAATTACATCAAATACTTTGATAAAAAGCCTACAAGGAAGGACGTCATCTGAGCAAGAGGATGGTTTCATCTTGTTCACTAGTGCTGAAATATCAGCCAAAGATACAGCAGTGAAGGAGGACCAAGAGGAGGAGATGGGCTCAGAGACAGTAGGGGTTCCAAACAAAGGGGGAGAGATTTTCTCTTTGATCAATTTAATTTTGTCAATGAAAAATCTCAACAATGCATTGCTGTCAGCTTCACAGAAGACAGGCGTGATTTGAGGAGCAGGAGACACAAGAGAATTAATGGTTTCAAACAAAACTTTGGGGTTTTTCCTATTTGCTGCTACCAGTTTTCTGATGTAATCAGATCTAGCAGTTTCTACCATCTCATTGTAAGAAGTCAACAGATCCCTGAGGTGAAGTCTGTGCACCTCAAGTTTAGTGGACTTCCAGAGACGCTCAGTCTTTCGGCAAAGTCTCTTCAGACTCAGGAGATCTTCATTTGTCCAAGGGCACCGTTTTTTCTGAATTTTCAAGTTCGATTTAACAGGTTTGATCCAGTATTTGAACACAATGATCAGTGAAACAGTGAATCAAACTGTCCACGTCTGTGCAGTCATCAAAGGAAAGAGCGTCAAACATAGCAGAAAAACTGTCTGCAGTATCGGCTGAGATGACACGCCTCTGAGACCTAAGTTTCAAAGGCTTAGGTTCAGGGATGAAGTCCAGGTTAAACAAGAGAATGATCACTCAGATGGACATCATGTACAGATACATTAGAAATGGCCAGGCCAAGAGTAAAAACTAAGCGGAAGCGGAAGTACATGTTAATAATGAATTAATTAATACAAATAACACAAAATTAGTGCAACAGTCCATACTTTCCATTTTGCACATTTATTTTACTGTTGGTGGAACAATTCACTAGCAATTGAAATACTAATAATTCTGGTTCTGATGTATAAACATGTTTTTTGATTCAAAATATTTTTTATTGAGCATGATCAAGCAGCAACATTGAACCGCAGGTACATCCGTTACACACAGTGTATATGCTCTTTTTTTTCTTTAATACAAATGGTAACAAAAATGACAATAAGAAAATAAATAAATAAATAAAGTAATCCCCTTGTCACTGCTCTCTCTAAATCGCTTTTCTTTGCAATCGACATGTATCTTAATGGATGTTAAACCAATTCCAGACATTTACAAGGTGTTAAACCATTTGAGAAAAGAGTAGCCATGTGTTGTGGAATTCTTTCTTCGATTTTGTCAAGACATATCTGATCTTTTCCATTCTGAGGCAGGACCTGACATCTCTGAGCCAGAGTGTGTGTGGGCGGGGCAGTGTCTTCCCACCTGAGCAAGATGGCCCTCGTGCCAAGAGAGAGCAGAGAGAGACTAGACGCTGGTTGTTCGCTGTTATGTTTTTTATCTCTCCCGTGAAACCGAAAAGAGCAATGAGTGGGCTTGGTCTAATATCCGTTTCCACAATTTTTGATAGGGACTTGAAAATGTTTTCCCAGTACTTTTGTAGGCTCTGACACGTCCAGAACATGTGGCCTAAGGAGCCTTCTAGGATCTTGCATCTGTCACATAGTGGACTGACCTCCGGATATATTCCTGACAGTTTGGTTTTTGATAGATGAGCTCTGTGAACAACTTTGAATTGGAGAAGAGTGTGACGAGCACAAAAAGATGATTTATTCACCAGTTCTAAAATAGTTTTCCAATTGTTGTCAGACAGGGAGATGCCAAGGTCTTCTTCCCAATCCTGTTTGTGTTTATCTGTAGGTTTCTGTGTCAATTCAGAGAGGCCAGAATAGATTTCAGAAATAAATCCCTTCTTCGTTGGGTTCATAGAAAGAATCTCGTCTAATATTTTCCTTTCCTTAACAGTTTGAGGTGACAATTTAGATGAAATGTAGTGTCTTGCTTGTAAGTATCTGAAGAAGTTTGACCTGTGAAGATTATATTTTGTTCTTAGTTGTTCAAAAGAGAGAACGGTGTTGTCTTTAATAATGTCTCTAAAGTAAACTAATCCCTTCTCGTGCCATTCCTTGAAGGCTGAATCCTGCATGGAAGGTTCAAAGAGATGGTTTGAGAATATAGGGCTGAGAAGAGAAAAACGATTAAGTTTGAAATGTTTTCTAAATTGAGACCAAATTCTGAGGGAGTGTTTAACTATGGGATTTGAAATTGATTTACCAGAAGTTGTTGGTAACTCGGAGCCCAAAAAAGGCTGGCAGTGATATTTGGTCGCTTGTCTGTGACTCTAGTTCTACCCAAGCTGGCTTTTCGCTCTGTTTGTGGTAGAAGGTCCAGGAGGTCCGACAGCGCAGGTTCGCGGCCCAATAGTAAAGTCGGAAGTTGGGAAGAGCTAAACCACCTAAAGTCTTTGCTTTCTGAAGATGAGTCTTGTTAAGGCGGGCGTGTTTGCCGTTCCATAGGTAGGATGATATCAGAGAATCCAAATGCTGAAAAAATGAGGCTGGCAGGAATATTGGAAGATTCTGGAAAAGATATAAGAATTTGGGTAAGACTGTCATTTTTACTGAATTAACCTACCAATAAGTGTCAGGGAGAGTAGGGACTACTTAGCCAAGGTCTGTTTAATTTCCGCTGTCAAAGTTAAAAAGTTTTCTTTGAATAACTCTTTAGATTTTCACGTAACCATTATACCTAAATATGAGAAATTGTTTTCTGCTATCTTGAAAGGCAGCTTGGATATTAAGTCAGAGTCGTTTTTATTTCATAGAAATAGCTCACTTTTTTGTACATTCAATTTATGTCCTGAGAGTTTGCCAAATGCTTTTAAAAGGGACAAAGCCAAAGGCAGAGAGGTGATGGGGTCTGAGATATAGAGCAGGAGGTCGTCTGCATGTAATGACACTTTGTGTTCTGTGTTTCCTCCTCAGATCCCAGACACCTCATTACAGTCACGCAGTGCTGTGGCCAGAGGTTCTATGGCCAGGTCAAATAGCAGAGGA
>NC_141819.1:2192535-2265035 GCF_982586985.1 Callionymus lyra
CCCCTTAGCGTTTCGAACAGATTTTCTCCACTCGACAAGTCACCGGTCGAGGAACCTGCTCTGTTCATAGGCGATTCCATTCTTCGGAACGTTAAACTAGCGAAGCCAGCGAGAGTAGTCTGCATTCCTGGGGCCAGAGCGGGCGACATTGAATCAAATTTAAAGCTGCTGTCTAAAGCTAAACGTAAATACAGTAAGATAATTATTCATGTCGGCAGCAACGACATCCGATTACGTTGCTCGGAGGTCACCAAGGTAAACGTTCAGTCGGTGTGTGCATTTGCACGAACAATGTCGGACTCCGTAGTGTTCTCTGGACCCCTTCCCAATATGGCCAATGATGATATGTTTACTCGCTATTCATCATTTAATCGCTGGTTGTCAGAGTGGTGCCCCGCAAACGGGGTTGGCTTTGTTAACAACTGGAAAACCTTCTGGGGAAAACCTGGTCTGCTTAGGAGAGACTGATCCATCCCACGTTGGAAGGAGCATCTCTCTTGTCTAGCAGTGTTGACAGTTTTAGTGTAACGTGACTCAGAGCACAGATCAGAAGGCAGAACTGCAGTCTTCCACACTCTTCTGCCCTTCTCCCACAACAGCCACCCACCTCTAACCACATAGAGAGGGTCAATCTGTACTACCATTGTAGAGGACAGGAGAATTAAGTGTGGATTGTTGAATATCCGATCCCTGTCCTCAAAAGCTGCACTAATTAATGAACTTATATCAGATAAAACCATTGACTTATTATTATTAACCGAAACTTGGCTGTCTATAGATGATTACGTATCTTTAAATGAATCAACACCACCCAGCCACACTAACTTTAACGCCCCTCGACGCTCTGGTCGAGGAGGTGGAGTCGCAGCCATCATCAACTCATGTCTGTCAACCTTTACTAGACCACAATGTGATTTCAACTCTTTTGAAAGTATTATACTTAGCGTATCTAATACAACCTTGAGATCAGGTCAGTCACTTCTCTTTGTTGGAGTCTATCGTCCCTCTGGACCTTATTCTGAATTTTTGTCTGAGTTCCCTGAGTTCTTGACCAGCCTGGTGCTTAAATCAGATAAAGTGATTATTGTTGGTGACTTTAACATCCATGTTGATATAATAATAATAATAATAATAATATGGTCCATGATAGCTTAGCTAACAGGTTTAACTCTATCCTGGAGTCATTTGGTTTCTCTCAGTATGTACATGAACCGACTCACTGCTTTAAGCACACATTAGACCTTGTCCTAGCATACGGACTTGAAATTAAAAATGTTATTGTCTCTCCTCAAAATTCAGTTCTTTCCGACCATCAATTAATAACCTTTGACTTCATTTTAAATGAGCCAAGTCTACAGAACAGGAGCACTCTCAAAAGATGTCTGTCTGAAAGTGTCGTTACCAAGTTTATGAAATAATTCCCTCAGTGTCAGTAAAATGCCTCAGTGTGTCAAGAAACTCTACCCATAGTCACCCAGACATTGATAACTTTGTGGGCAGTTTTACAGACTCGTTGCACAATACGCTTGACTTAATCGCACCACTAACAAAAAAGGCTGTTAACAGAAGTAGTCTTGCTCCCTGGTATACTCAGGAAACACGTAAATTAAAACAGGTTTGTAGACGACTAGAGAAGAAATGGCGTTCATCAAAACATAATGAATTCTACCAGGACTGGCAGGATAAGTTAAAAATATACAAGGCATCTCTTCGGAAAGCCAGAGCCAGCTACTACTCATCACTTATAGAAGCAAATAAGAATAACCCCAAGTTCTTATTCAGTACTGTAGCCAGGCTGACACAGAGCCATCAGTCCATTGAGCAGTCCATCTCAGTAGCAATGACTTTATGAACTTTTTTAATGAAAAAATTGTAACTATTAGAGGAAAGATTCAAGACCTCCTAGATTCGTCTAATTCAACCAGTGCAGCCTCACCGGTCACAGACACTATGACTGATACATACTTTGACTCCTTTCTACCAGTGAGTCCTCGACAGCTGTCCCAGGTTGTTTCCTCCTCAAAGTCCACAACATGTCTTCTCGATCCTATTCCCACATGGCTACTTAAAGAACTGTTCCCCTTACTTAGCACTTTCATACTTGACATTATTAACCTGTCAATAACATCCGGCTATGTGCCTCAGATTTTTAAAGTTGCAGTAATTAAACCTCTGCTTAAAAAACCCACTCTCGATCCAGAGGTCCTCACTAACTACAGTTCTATCTCTAATCTAGTATTCATTTCAAAACTTCTGGAGAAAGTGATAACGAGTCAGCTCTGTGATTATCTCCAGGACAATGATCAATTTGAGGTGTTTCAGTCTGGTTTTAGGGAACACCACAGCACAGAGACCGCCCTGGTAAAAGTAAGTAACGACCTAGTGATGGCCTCTGATCAGGGCCATGTTTCAGTTCTTGTTCTTCTAGATCTCAGTGCTGCATTTGACACTGTCGACACCAAATCCTTCTACAGAGGCTAGAACACCATTTAGGCATTCGTGGAACTGCTCTTAACTGGTTTAAATCTTACCTGTCGGATAGAATGCACTATGTACATGTCAACCACCTCTCATCGACACACACTAAGGTCAGCTATGGTGTCCCACAAGGTTCTGTCCTTGGTCCAATACTATTCACAATCTATATGCTCCCACTAGGGGACTTGATTAGAAGACACTCTATACATTTTCACTGTTGTGCTGATGACACCCAACTTTACCTGTCCATGAAGCCAGATGAAAGAATTCAGCTAACACAATTACAGTCCTGTATCACAGATATCAAGTCATGGATGACCAAAAACTTCCTCCTACTGAACCCGGAAAAGACTGAGGTTTTACTAGTTGGTCCGCAACATCTCAGACAATTATTAACTAATGATCTAGCTTTACAAAATGGACTTGCTCCTGCTACTAGCACCACTGTAATGAATCTGGGTGTATGCTTTGACGAGGACTTATCATTTAACTCACACATAAAACAAATCTCACGGACTGCTTACTTCCACCTTCGTAACATTTCAAAAATTAGGCATTTCCTTCCTTTAGATGCTGCTGAGAAGCTCATCCATGCTTTTGTTACCTCCAGGCTGGACTATTGTAACTCTCTTCTGTCAGGCTGTTCTAAAAAGTCTCTCAGAACTCTTCAGCTCATTCAGAACTCTGCAGCTCGTGTCCTGACTAAGACTAAGAGGCGCGAACACATTTCCCCTGTACTGTCTTCCCTACATTGGCTTCCTGTAGAATTTAGAATACAATTTAAAATCCTTCTCCTAACCTATAAAGCCTTGCATGGTCTAGCACCAACATACATTAAAGATTTAATCCAAACTTACCAACCCTCAAGGACCTTACGATCCCTAAACTCTGATCTACTAGTTATACCACAAATCTCTTAATGTAGATTCGGAGCCAGGGCCTTTAGTTTTCAAGCCCCTCTACTGTGGAACAAACTACCGGCTTCAGTCCGGAGGGCAGACACCCTCTCTATGTTTAAAAATAATCTTAAAACCTTACTTTTCGATAAAGCCTATAATTAACTTGACTGTTTATCTCTAGCTGTCATAACTAACAAAGCTGTTTATCTTAGCTGCTATAGGCTGAGAATGCTGGAGGAGTTTTAGTTTTAGTTTTAGACACCGAGCTCTGTATATCCTTCTTTTCTCGCCGAGGCCGTTCTGGCTTGGCCGGTTCGGGTGTGGGGGTCCGGCGGGTGGGGCCTGTGGGTGCCTTGGGCCTGGTGGTGGTCACCGCTGGTGCCGCGATGGCCCCGTGCGCCGGCGAGGGGGTGGCCCGCTCCCGGGGGGTTTTTGATGGTGCGTGGGGGCGGGTGCTGGCGGGGGTGGCTGGGGTGGTGGATGGGGGGTTGCGCTGGGGGCGGTGCTGGGGCTGGGGGGTTGCTGGTCCCGCCGACAGGGTCGGCGGGTGAGCCGTCGGGGGTGGGGCTGGGGCTGGCCGGGTGTTCTGGATGACCTTCCGGCCCCGATGGCTTCGCCTGGTCTGTGGTGGGGGGCCTGTCTTGGGGTGGGTGTCTGCTGCAGCGGTGGCTGTGGTCCTCTACCCGCCCTGTGTGGCATGTGCCGTGGTCGGGGGGTTTGTCGCCCTTGGTCCTGGGGGTTCGTGGCCGGGCTGGTCGGTCTTTCGGGGGCTTCCCGGGTGGGGGGGAGCCGCATTGGGGGGACGGCGGAGGCATTGGGCGGACCCATGTTACCGTAGTGACCATGTACCGCCCATGCAAGTGCTGCTGTCCCCCTGGGTGGTGCATGGTGGGTGGGGGCGGTGGCTGGGGGTCAGTACGTGTGATGGGCGGGGCCTCGGCACCTTAGAGACCGTGGACTGCCCATGGAATACTGCTGGCCCCCCAAACTTCCCTCATGGGGAGGTGGGCTGCGGCTGTTGGGGACGGTCTACAGTTCAAAGACTGGGGGCCGTTCCCGGACGGCTGCGGCCCCATTGCCCCCGCCCTGCCCGCACAACCCTGCCCGCACAACCGTGGCCCCCCTGTGACCCGGGGGACCTGGGCCGGTGCCTGGCCATTGCTCCCCCGGGCTCATGCGGTGGCACTCAACCCGGCTACTGGCCGTGTCCGCAGGGTATTGGGGGGGGTTCCGCCGCCGCTGCTGTGGTGGGTCCCCATCTCCTTGACTCGGTCCCCTGCTATGGACTTGTTGGCGGCCTGACGGTCTGGGGGTCCTCCGTCGTCCGGCCTGGCCCCGGGGCCCTATCCCCTGACTGGTTCTTCTGGCTGCCCCTCTGCCCCGGTGCCTGCGCCTGGTGCCTCCCCCTCTCTGCTTCCTCGGTCGTCCTCGCCCTCTCGTGCCCCCGGTGGTGGTCCGCCTTCTCGCTGGTGTTTGGAGTCGGCTCTGGTGGTTATCTCACCTGCCGGGTCCTGGTCTCCCGCGGGTTCCTGCCGCGGCTTGGGCCCCTGTGTCTGGATCTGCTGTGCTAGGTATGTGCCCTCTGGCCTGGCTATTTCAACCCCCCCCCCCCCCCCCTCTCCCCTCTATATATCTTCACCCGTCACCGGAGTCTGTATACCTGTGTATTGTCTACATTTGTCCCAAACCCACACCTTTTTATTTCTCTCCCGGAGCCCCAGGGATCCACCTCCAGAGCTGCTGCTGATCCAGGGATCCACCTCCAGAGCTGTTGCTGATCCAGGATCTTCACCACGTCATCAGATCCCGAGTTCTCTCCAGCACCCCCATGGACCCTCCTACACTCTCTCTATATCCTCCCTCACTCCTCTCCTTATCCATCTGTCTACCCCCCCATCCTTCCTCCCAGCCGGTCAAAGCGGCAGGCCGTCAACAATGAGTCGGGTTCCGCTCGAGGTTTCTGCCTTCTAAAAGGAAGTTTTTCCTCGCCATTGCTCACTGTACAGTGTTTTGTTTCTTGCTCTTTGTTGAATTGCTGGGATCTATTTTTCCTTAATTAACTATAGTCTTACTTCAACTGTATAGTGTCTTGAGATAACTTTGTTATGATAAGACACTTTAAATAAAATTGAATTGAATTGAATTGAACTTAACCAGTATTTCAACCGGTTTGATCAGGGCCCCCCTCCCCCCTCCATCTCTGCCCCCGACTCTTCACAAAGCTGTTTTTCCCCTGCTTCAGCCCCCTCCCCCCAACTGTTCTCACCTCCAAGCCACCTTTCTCCCCCCCAACACGCCCTACTTCAGCTGCCCAACCCCCCACAGCCACCTCTCTCTGTTACATCTGAACAGGTGAGGAGAGAATTAAGGTGACTGAAGATCAGGAAAGCTGCTGGACCAAATGGACTCAGCCCCAGACTGCTCAGGGACTGTGCTGATCAACTTTGTGAGTTGGTCACACACATCTTCAACCTGAGCCTCAAACTGGAGAAGGTCCCGGTCCAGTGGAAGACCTCCTGTGTGGTTCCGGTTCCCAAGGCGGTGCACGCGAAGGAACCAAGCCACTTCAGACCAGTCGCCCTGACCTCCCATCTGATGAAGACCTTGGAGAGGCTGGTACTCCGCCATCTACGCACGACGGTGAGCTCTGCGTTGGATCCGCTGCAGTTCGCCTACAGGCCAAAGATGGGGGTGGACGACGCCGTCATCTACCTGCAGCACCGGGCACTGACTCATCTGGAAGGCGCCGGTAGCACTGTGAGAGTCATGTTTTTTGACTTCTCAAGTGCTTTCAACACCATCCAGCCGGCGCTGCTAAGGAAGAAGATGGAGGACGCAGGAGTTGGGACACAGCTGGCAGCATGGACGATGGACTACCTCACCAACAGGCCGCAGTATGTGAGGCTGCAGGACTGCAGGTCTGAGGTGACCATCAGCAGCACCAGGGTGCCTCAAGGGACAGTGCTGTCACCTTTCCTTTTTTCCCTCTACACGGCGGACTTTACCTATGACTCCAGCAGCTGTCACCTCCAGAAGTTTTCTGACGACTCGGCCATTGTGGGCTGCGTGTCTGGGTGGGGCGAGCTGGAGTACAGGTCAGTCATCAAGGACTTTGTTGACTGGTGTGAGAGCAACTAACTTTGCTTAAACACCAGTAAGACAAGGGAGATGGTGATTGACTTCAGGAAAAAGTCCCCACCACATCAACCGGTGAGCATCCAGGGCTCGGACATTGAGCTGGTGGACAGCTTCAAATACCTGGGTGTTCACCTCAACAATAAACTGAACTGGTCCACACACATCAACGCCGTGTATAAGAAGGGCCGAAGTCGCCTCCACCTCCTGGGGAGACTGAGGTCCTTCGGAGTGTGCAGACCACTTTTAAGGACCTTTAATGACTCTGTGGTAGCCTCTGCTATCCACTACGCTGTGGTCTGCTGGGGAGCAGGCAGCACGGACCGGGACAGGAAGAGACTGAACAGGCTGGTCACGAGGGCCGGCTCTGTCCTGGGCCGCTCGCTGGACTCGGTGGAGGAGGTGGGAGAGAGGAGGACACTCTCCAGACTCTCCTCCATCAGGGACAACGCTCTTCACCCACTGCACCTGACCATGGAGGAGCTGGCCAGCTCCTTCAGTGGCTCAGGCCCCCCAGTGTAGGACGGAGCGTTATAGAAGGTCCTTCATCCCAACTGGTGTCAGGATATTTAACTCTCTACTTTAAATATCCTGATGCTAATCCGTAGTGTGTTTTTCTTCTCGTGTTTTTTATTTTTTATTTTTTTCTCCGTTTTTATTTCTATTTTATTTTTATTCTATTTTATTTTGTTAATAGTGTTAAATTTCTAATTTTGTAAATAATTGTATATTCTTAAGATCGTTTTTATTTTATTTTGTATTATCTCTTTTATTATTTCTTTTCCCTTGCACTTTATTTTTTTAAACTGCGCTGTTGTGAAAGTGTGTTTCCCTCTGGATGAATAAAGCCTTTCTATTCTATTCTATTCTATTCTAAATATATTAGATTGTTTTTTCCATTATATATACTGTGTTTATACAACATGTACCTTTCAATGTAAAACATATTTCATTCAAATCTTAAAAAAAAGAAGATTTACAGTGTGTCTGTGTGATTGTGTGTATATGTGTGTGTGTGTGTGCGTGTGTGTGCGTGTGTGTGTGTGTGTGTGCGTGTGTATGTATATGTGTGTGTGTGTGTGTGTGTGCGTGTGTGTCAGTGTGATTGTGTGTATATGTATGTGTGTGTGCGTGTGTGTGTGTGTGTGCGTGTGTGTGTGCGTGTGTGTGTAAGATTGTGTGTGTGTGTGTGTATATGTGTGTGTGTGTGTGTGTATATGTGTGTGTGTGTGTGCGTGTATATGTGTGTGTGCGTGTGTATATGTGTGTGTGTGTGTGTGCGTGTGTGTGTGTGTATGTGTGTGTGCGTGTATATGTGTGTGTGCGTGTGTATATGTGTGTGTGAGTGTGTATATGTGTGTGTGTGTGTGTGTGTGTGTTATAATCAAGGTGTGTCTTTGTCCTGAACAACACGTAGTTTCCAGGAAGTTTAATAATGTGGATCCACAGGTTGGATCAGAGACTTGTGACTGAGACTATAAAAGAGTTCACCTGTGAAGGAGTGTTTCAGTCGCAGAGACATGGAGACTAGAGTTGATCTGTTGTCTTGTTGCATCTGTCTGGATCTACTGAAGGATCCAGTCACTCTTCACTGTGGACACAACTACTGTAAGATCTGTGTTGAAGGTCACTGGCAGGAGAAGAACATCTACGAGTGTCCTCAGTGCAGACGGAGCTTCAGCGAGAGACCTGTCCTCCAGAAGAACACTGTGTTAGCAGAGTTAGTGGAGGAGCTGAAGAAGACTGGAGCAGCTGAGGACCTCTGCTCTGCTGGACCTGAAGATGTGACCTGTGACGCCTGCACTGGGAGGAAGATGAAAGCCCTCAAGTCCTGTCTGGTGTGTCTGGTCTCCTACTGTGACCTTCACCTCCAGACTCATCGAGAAGCTCCGGCCTTCAGGAGACACAAGCTGGTCCAGCCGTCCAAGCAGCTCCAGGAGATGATCTGCTCTGAACACGAGGAGGAGAAGAAGATGTTCTGTCGTTCTGATCAGCAGGTCATCTGTCATCTCTGTGCTGTGGACCAACACAAAGATCATGACATCGTCTCGACCACAGCAGAGAGGAGGGAGAGAGACAAAGACCTGGATCAGAGTCTAGGAAGGATCCAGCAGAAGATCCAGAAGAGAGAGAAGGAAGTGAAGCTGCTCCAGCAGGAGCAGAAGAACATCAGAGTCTCTGCTGAGGAAGCAGTGAAGGACAGTCAGGAGACCCTCGTCCAGATGATCCAGATGATCCAGAGAAGAATGCCTGACGTGGAGCAGAAGATCAGATCTCTGCAGGAGACTGAAGACGCTCGAGTCCGAGGACTTCAGGAGCAGCTGGAGCAGGAGATCTCTGAGCTGAAGAAGAAAGAGGCTGAGCTGCAGCAGCTGTCACTCACCGACAGTCACACCATCTTCCTGCAGAACTGGACCTCACTCTCAGAGGTCAGTGAAGACACGACCTCACTCTCAGAGGTCAGTGAAGACACGACCTCACTCTCAGAGGTCAGTGAAGACACGACCTCCTCCACGACCCTTGAGCAAACTCACCGTCGCTTCGAGGAAGTAACAGCAGCCGTGTCAGCCTGCAGAGACCAAGTCCAGGACCTTCTGAGAGACATGTGGACCGACATCTCCATGATGTTCCATCAAGAGACCAGAGAGCAGTTCCTCACACACTCACAGGACATCACTCTGGATCCAAACACTGCACACTCATGGTTGATGTTGTCTGAAGGAAACAAGAAAGTGACAAACATGGGAGAACGTCAGCCTCGTCCTCGTCATCCAGACAGATTCAATTTTTATTCTCAGGTCTTGAGTCAAGAGTCTCTGACTGGACGTTGTTACTGGGAGGTGAAGACAACAGAAGGAGATGTTGGAGTATCAGTTTCATACAAGAACATCAGCAGATCAGGAGGAGAAAGTATATTTGGATGGAATGATAAATCTTGGAGATTATATTGTCACGACTCTGGTTGTTCATTTATACACAACAACATCATCACTGAAGTCTCCAGAGTCAGACCCTCCACAGTGGGGGTGAACCTGGATCACTCTGCAGGTCTTCTGTCCTTCTACAGCGTCTCTGAGACCATGACTCTCCTCCACAGAGTCCAGACCAGCTTCTCTCAACCTCTTCATGCTGGAGTCAGTGTTTGGTCCTCGTGTGAGTTTGTGAAGCTGAAGTAGACGCCAGTGAGATTGTGAGTCTCCAGGAGTGACATCATCACATGAAGCTTCAATGTTTGGATGAACGTCTCTGAGAACGTTTGTCGTTTGTGCCGCAGTGAAGACACAGTGACGTCATGTGACTGGATTAGAACCTCTGTGATTGGATTGTTCCTGATGATGACGAGTCTTCTTTAAATCTTCTTTAATAAACACCTTCATGATCCGGTGATGATGGCAGCAGTCGTTACTCAAGTACTCCACAGTACTACAAGTATATCCTGGTTACTACAGTATCTCATTGGATGTTATTGAATAATGAATTGATGAATTGATGTACATTTGTTTGATTCAATATTACAGTCTGAAAGGAATTGGATTTTGTGAAAAAAAGATTTTCTCCAAAGAAGTAAAGATGAAAGTTCAACACAAACTATATCTTGTATCAGAGAAACCAGATCCTTGGATTCAGTGTTATGTTGAGTTATGCTGTATTTTAAAAATGTACATATAGAAACATTGATTTTTATTCACTCAAATCTCCTCTTAAAACACACTTTTATTCTCTTTTAACACAGCGTGAGACTCTGAGCTGTTTTTAGTGCTTTTGACTTGTTTTATTGGATATTGTTTTATTTTTGTGTTTTAACTGCTTTCTTAGTACTTTCATGTCATTGTACTACACTTTGTATCGACTGTTGTTTTTAAAGTGTTTTATCAATAAACTTGATTGATTGATTATTTGTTCTTATTGAAATGTTAATCTAAATCAATGAATTATCTTTTTGAATCATTTATTCTAAATATATCAATATATAGATTATATATATATTTGACACATTGAGTTCAATATTCTAATTCCAATAATTCAAAAACACATTTTCTAAATGCAATATTCTTTGGTTTATTCAATATAACATCGACATCTTTATATGTACTTTCTTACACCTTCGTTCTAAGATCACAATCAAAAGTACTTTTATTGTTGTAAACACAAGCGTGGATATTATGTGGTGACAACACAAAAGTAAGTAAGTAAGTAAGTAAGTAAGTAATATTTATTTATATAGCGCTTTTCGAGACCAGGGTCACAAAGCGCTTAGACAATCAAAACAATACTCAAAAAAAAAAAAAAAGTACATACTTTAAAGATCAAGATAATACTGAGAACAACACAGGAGTTCGAGAAATTCAAGGAAAAGCCTGAACAAATAGAAACGTCTTAAGATGTTTCTTAAAGGAGTCAGTAGACTCCATCAAGCGCAAAGAGAGAGAAGATCGTTCCAAAGCTTAGGAGCAACAGCCTGAAAAGATTTCTCTCCTCTGGTCCTGAAGTTCAGGAACCATCAGTAGATTCTGATCCACAGACCTCAGAGCCCGAGCTGGGGTGTAAGGCTGGATCAGATCAGTGATGTAAGGAGGAGCCTGGCCATGAATAGATCTGAAAGTAAGAACCAGAATTTTAAAGTTGATCCTGAAAGAAACTGGAAGCCAGTTAAGAGTTTTAAGGATCGGAGAAATGTGAGTTCTTCTACTAGAGCGGGTCAGAATTCTGGCTGCAGAGTTCTGAATCAACTGCAGACGAGACACATCCTTCTTGTTAAGACATGAAAACAAACTGTTACAATAGTCCAGACGAGAAGAAACAAACGCATGGATTATAAGATCCAGATCATGTTCCGACAACATTTTCCTAAGTTTAGAGATTTTTCTCAGTTGAAGGAAACAGTTTCCGGTCAGTTTTCTGCAGTGTCGAACAAGAGACATGTCTTTATCAAATACAACACCCAGGTTTCTCAGGCTCAGTTTGACAGACTGACCTAAGTCACCCAAGTACTGACTCAACCCTGGAATCTTATCATCAGGAGCAATCACCAGTGTTTCAGTTTTGTCCACATTTAGCTGTAGAGTGTTTTCACTCAGCCATTGTTTGATTTCTAGCAAACAATTGACTAAGCTGTTCAGCCTTTGGGGCTCAGTTGGGTCAAAAGAGCAGTAGAGCTGGATGTCATCAGCAAAAATGTGATAAGAAACATCTGGAAATCTCTGAATGATTTTACCGAGGGGAATCAAGTACAGCAAAAACAATAAAGGACCCAGAACAGAACCTTGAGGGACTCCACACAACAGATCTGCCGATTCAGACCTCATTTGATTGGCAGATACACTAAAACTGCGCCCAGAAAGGTAAGATGAGAACCATTCTAACACAGACCCAGACAGTCCCACTTCATCCCTTAGTCTCCTCAGCAGGATCTGGTGATCAACTGTGTCAAAGGCTGAGGACAGATCCAAGAGAACCAAAACATCATGATGTCACTGGACACCTTCAATAAAGCTGTCTCCGTAGAGTGATGTTTACGGAAGCCAGGCTGAAACCTCTCATGGATGTCGCTCTGATCCAGGAACAAAGACAGCTGCTCAGACACCACCTTCTCCAAGATCTTGGACAAGAAAGGGAGCTTAGAAATAGGCCTGAAATTACTGAGGTCAGTTGGGTCTAAGCCTGGTTTTTTGAGCAGAGGCTCCACAATGGCATGTTTAAATGCATTGGGAAAAACCCCTGTGGAAAGGGAGAGGTTCACCATATTGGTAACCCAGGGGCCAATTACATCAAATACTTTGATAAAAAGCCTACAAGGAAGGACGTCATCTGAGCAAGAGGATGGTTTCATCTTGTTCACTAGTGCTGAAATATCACCCAAAGATACAGCAGTGAAGGAGGACCAAGAGGAGGAGATGGGCTCAGAGACAGTAGGGGTTCCAAACAAAGGGGGAGAGATTTTCTCTTTGATCAATTTAATTTTGTCAATGAAAAATCTCAACAATGCATTGCTGTCAGCTTCACAGAAGACAGGCGTGATTTGAGGAGCAGGAGACACAAGAGAATTAATGGTTTCAAACAAAACTTTGGGGTTTTTCCTATTTGCTGCTACCAGTTTTCTGATGTAATCAGATCTAGCAGTTTCTACCATCTCATTGTAAGAAGTCAACAGATCCCTGAGGTGAAGTCTGTGCACCTCAAGTTTAGTGGACTTCCAGAGACGCTCAGTCTTTCGACAAAGTCTCTTCAGACTCAGGAGATCTTCATTTGTCCAAGGGCACCGTTTTTTCTGAATTTTCAAGTTCGATTTAACAGGTTTGATCCAGTATTTCAACACAATGATCAGTGAAACAGTGAATCAAACTGTCCACGTCTGTGCAGTCATCAAAGGAAAGAGCGTCAAACATAGCAGAAAAACTGTCTGCAGTATCGGCTGAGATGACACGCCTCTGAGACCTAAGTTTCAAAGGCTTAGGTTCAGGGATGAAGTCCAGGTTAAACAAGAGAATGATCACTCAGATGGACATCATGTACAGATACATTAGAAATGGCCAGGCCAAGAGTAAAAACTAAGCGGAAGCGGAAGTACATGTTAATAATGAATTAATTAATACAAATAACACAAAATTAGTACAACAGTCCATACTTTCCATTTTGCACATTTATTTTACTGTTGGTGGAACAATTCACTAGCAATTGAAATAATAATAATTCTGGTTCTGATGTATAAACATGTTTTTTGATTCAAAATATTTTTTATTGAGCATGATCAAGCAGCAACATTGACCCGCAGGTACATCCGTTACACACAGTGTATATGCTCTTTTTTTTTCTTTAATACAAATGGTAACAAAAATGACAATAAGAAAATAAATAAATAAATAAAGTAATCCCCTTGTCACTGCTCTCTCTAAATCGCTATTCTTTGCAATCGACATGTATCTTAATGGATGTTAAAACCAATTCCAGACATCTACAAGGTGTTAAACCATTTGAGAAAAGAGTAGCCATGTGTTGTGGAATGCTTTCTTCGATTTTGTCAAGACATATCTGATCTTTTCCATTCTGAGGCAGGACCTGACATCTCTGAGCCAGAGTGTGTGTGGGCGGGGCAGTGTCTTCCCACCTGAGCAAGATGGCCCTCGTGCCAAGAGAGAGCAGAGAGAGACTAGACGCTGGTTGTTCGCTGTTATTTTTTTTATCTCTCCCGTGAAACCGAAAAGAGCAATGAGTGGGCTTGGTCTAATATCCGTTTCCACAATTTTTGATAGGGACTTGAAAATGTTTTCCCAGTACTTTTGTAGGCTCTGACACGTCCAGAACATGTGGCCTAAGGAGCCTTCTAGGATCTTGCATCTGTCACATAGTGGACTGACCTCCGGATATATTCCTGACAGTTTGGTTTTTGATAGATGAGCTCTGTGAACAACTTTGAATTGGAGAAGAGTGTGACGAGCACAAAAAGATGATTTATTCACCAGTTCTAAAATAGTTTTCCAATTGTTGTCAGACAGGGAGATGCCAAGGTCTTCTTCCCAATCCTGTTTGTGTTTATCTGTAGGTTTCTGTGTCAATTCAGAGAGGCCAGAATAGATTTCAGAAATAAATCCCTTCTTCGTTGGGTTCATAGAAAGAATCTCGTCTCATATTTTCCTTTCCTTAACAGTTTGAGGTGACAATTTAGATGAAATGTAGTGTCTTGCTTGTAAGTATCTGAAGAAGTTTGACCTGTGAAGATTATATTTTGTTCTTAGTTGTTCAAAAGAGAGAACGGTGTTGTCTTTAATAATGTCTCTAAAGTAAACTAATCCCTTCTCGTGCCATTCCTTGAAGGCTGAATCCTGCATGGAAGGTTCAAAGAGATGGTTTGAGAATATAGGGCTGAGAAGAGAAAAACGATTAAGTTTGAAATGTTTTCTAAATTGAGACCAAATTCTGAGGGAGTGTTTAACTATGGGATTTGAAATTGATTTACCAGAAGTTGTTGGTAACTCGGAGCCCAAAATGGCTGGCAGTGATATTTGGTCGCTTGTCTGTGACTCTAGTTCTACCCAAGCTGGCTTTTCGCTCTGTTTGTGGTAGAAGGTCCAGGAGGTCCGACAGCGCAGGTTCGCGGCCCAATAGTAAAGTCGGAAGTTGGGAAGAGCTAAACCACCTAAAGTCTTTGCTTTCTGAAGATGAGTCTTGTTAAGGCGGGCGTGTTTGCCGTTCCATAGGTAGGATGATATCAGAGAATCCAAATGCTGAAAAAATGAGGCTGGCAGGAATATTGGAAGATTCTGGAAAAGATATAAGAATTTGGGTAAGACTGTCATTTTTACTGAATTAACCTACCAATAAGTGTCAAGGAGAGTGGGGACCACTTAGCCAAGGTCTGTTTAATTTCCGCTGTCAAAGTTAAAAAGTTTTCTTTGAATAACTCTTTAGATTTTCGCGTAACCATTATACCTAAATATGAGAAATTGTTTTCTGCTATCTTGAAAGGCAGCTTGGATATTAAGTCAGAGTCGTTTTTATTTCATAGAAATAGCTCACTTTTTTGTACATTCAATTTATGTCCTGAGAGTTTGCCAAATGCTTTTAAAAGGGACAAAGCCAAAGGCAGAGAGGTGATGGGGTCTGAGATATAGAGCAGGAGGTCGTCTGCATATAATGACACTTTGTGTTCTGTGTTTCCTCCTCGGATCCCAGACACCTCATTACAGTCACGCAGGGCTGTGGCCAGAGGTTCTATGGCCAGGTCAAATAGCAGAGGACTCAGAGGGCCCCCCTGACGAGTTCCTGTACCAAGTTCAAACTGCGTGGACTGTTGTGAGTTTGTACGGATGGAGGCTGTCGGTCGCTTATAAAGCAGTTTAATCATTGAGATGAACCGTCCTAAAGTTTGCTGACGACACCGCAGTGATAGGATGCATCACCGCGGCGAACGAAGCGGCCTACAGGACAGAGGTGGACAGTCTGGTTTCCTGGTGTGAGGACAACAACCTCACCCTCAACACAGACAAGACAAAGGAGATGATAGTGGACATGAGGAAGGAGAGGAGACCTCACCAACCACTGTTTATCCGGGATCTTGAAGTGGAGCGGGTGAGCAGCTTTAAGTACCTCGGGGTCCACATCACTGAGGACTCTACGGCTCTACGGCCATGGACCGCAAACGTCTGCAGAGAGTGGTTAAGACAGCGGAGAGGATCACCAGGTCTCCACTGCCCTCTCTGCACAGCATCTACCACCACAGAGTCCACAGGAGAGCTGCCACCATCATCAAGGACAGTTCCCACCCACAACATGGACTGTTTACACTCCTGCCCTCGGGACGCAGGTACAGGAGTGCAAAATGCAGGACCACACGCCTGAGAAACTCTTTCTACCCCACTGCAATAAGAATCATGAACAGCTGAACACTGCACTGTTGTCACTTTAAATCCATCACATGTACAGTTCCCCTCCCTCTCTTATATTATTATTTTTTATTGTTATTTTATCTTGACTTTTTTTGTTATGTATATTTATTTTTATTTTTTTGTTATGCCGATATTTGTGGAGGGACGGCAAATAAAGAATTTCATTGCATAGGGAAACGTGTTTCTCGATGTATATGACAATAAACACTTTGAATTGAATTGAATTGAATGAAGTTATGACCAAAACCAAATGTTTCTAAGACTGCAAATAGGTAATCCCACTCTACACGGTCAAAGGCCTTTTCGGCATCTAAAGAGACAACACACTCTGGAGCCTCTCCCGGAGTAAAGGATGTCAAGCAGTCGTCGAATGTTAAAATAGGAATTTCTGCCTCTAATAAATCCAGTCTGGTCAGTAGATATTATTGTAGGGAGTATGTTTTCTAGTCTGTGTGCCAGGACTTTTGCCAGTATTTTTGTGTCAGTGTTGAGTAGGGAGATGGGCCTGTACGAGGCACAATCAGTTAGGTCTTTATCTTTTTTGCCGATGAGGGTGATGCAGGCCTCTGAAAATGATGGTGGAAGGTGGCCGAGGCGACAGGAGTCGGTTAGAACCACGCACAAATGCGGGCTGAGAGTTGACGAGAACTTCTTATAAAACTCGGCTGGGAAGCCATCGGGACCTTTCCAGACTGTAGTGAGCAAATGGCCAACTCAATTTCTGATTGTTTGATGGGCTCCTCCAGTATCTTCATGCCCTCTCTAGAAACTGTTGGCATGTTAAGGGAATATAAAAAGTTCTTTATTTTGTCATGGTCCGTTTGATGTTCTGAGGAGTATAATTTGAAATAATAATCTTTCAATTCTCTGTTGATCTGTGTGTGGTCAGATGTTAGTTTGCCTGTCGCAGTTTGGATTCTAGAAATATTTTGTTGTGCTTTTAGTCCCTTTAATCTGTTGGCCAGTATCTTATCTGATTTTTCTCCGTGCATGTAAAACAATGTTTTATTTTTGAGTAAAAGGTTTTCAGCTGAATGTGTTGTTAGCAAGTCGAATTTGGTTTTAGCTTCAATTCGTTTTTTATAAATGTCGGGATCTTTAAATGTAGAGTATTGTTGGTCAAGGTCATGGATAGACTTTTCTAAGTGAGATTTTTCTTGAGAAGATGTTGGTTTCAACCGTGCCGTGAATGAGATACTGTGACCTCTAAGGTAGGCCTTCAGAGTGTCCCACACCGTCAGACTGGAGACTTCAGTTGTTGAGTTTGTCAGGAAGAAGGCGTGGATTTCTTTTTCCATCAAGTTGTAAGGAAATGACAACTTTACTGTAATCAATCATCTAGATTTAACACACATTTCAAATAGTCACTTGATTAACTGATAATCTTACATATTTAATTCATATTAAATAATCCTATTCTTGCATTGCATTCACTTAAACTAAACTCAGGTTCACAACTCAAAGGCCGAGGTCACAAAGCCTTGCACACACAGAAAGATTAAACAATCCCAGATTCCAGGACGTCTGGACACCTGTTTGAGAATTCACTCTGAAGGACACAAGTCGCTGGGAACAGATTCTTGAAAACAACAACTTTGGGTAAATTTCCACTACGATCACGTGCGACCGGCCATCTTAGAATCAAATGTTTACACTTACTGACCAATCCTACATTCACATTTGACTAGAGGCGTTAACCTGAATATTCTACTATAAAGATCTACCATTTTGTCTGATCTTTGCGTTCTGGCATTCGAAGACGTCTGCGATAGATCTCTCTGCTTGCTAGCGCTGTGTTCACGTAAGTTTGTCTCTGACTTTTGCATAATTCACTAAACGAGCATTTTTCTTAAACTCATCCATGTGTCTGTCCTTCATTCCACCACCACGTACGAGGCTTGGGAGGGTCGGTTCATCGGAACACAAAAACCCCTAACACAGCCAACAAAACTGTCGTCTGAGAGAAGGGTTGAATTAAAACGCCATTGATTTCTTTGTGTTGGCATGTCTGGCATTGATAAAGTAAGTTCTAAAGGGGCGTGGTCAGATATAACAATGCTCTGGTAGGAACATGATTTCACTTGAGGGATAAATTGGTTGTCGATGAAGAAGTAGTCGATTCTTGTGTATGTATGATGAACATGAGAAAAGAAGGAAAATTCTTTCTTCTGGGGATTTAGGAAGCGCCAGATATCGCAGATACCAAAGTGGGAGAGAAAGGCCTGGATACATGAGGCTGATTTACTGATGGCCCATATTGATGCTGTTTTTTCTGACTCCAGCAAGACGGTTTTCTGTAACCATTCAAGAATTTATACATCAATTGTCAAATATTTTGAAGACCATTCCAGTTGTTTAGCCAACTATATTTCTGTTCATGCCATTGCTTTAGTGTTTTTACAAGCTTTTTTTTATGTTATTCTGCAGAAAAATGCCACGTTTGCCATCTGATGTGTGGAAGCATTTCACACAAGCGAATGTTGAAGGAAAGTCTTTGTATGTCTGTAAATACTGTGCAAAGACATACGTGAAGAATGCTACAAAAATGCAGCAACATATTGCCAAGTGCCAAAAAGTTCCTCAAGGCTCAAAACATTCAGCAGACAAGAGTTCCACTCCAGGGGAAAATGAATCTGCTGTATCAGAGTCAGATACCCTCTCATCAGCTCCTGGTCCCTCTGGTATCAGAGCATTCTTTGATTTAATGGATGAACGTAGCCAGAGAAATGCAGATGAGTGTTTTGCTCGTGCAGTCTACGCAACTGGCTCACCACTGATGCTGCCATCCAGTGTGTACTGGAAGAGATTTTTGAATGTTCTCCGGCCAGCATACACCCCCCCAACCAGGCATGCGCTATCTACTCATTTGCTGGATGAGGAGTTCAACAGAGTGCAAACAAAGGTCAAGCAAACCATTGTCAAAGCAGACTGTATTTCAGTCATCTCTGATGGGTGGTCAAATGTTCGGGGACAAGGAATTATCAACTACATTGTCGCCACCCCTCAACCTGTATTCTACAAGAGCACAGACACAAAGGACAACAGACACACAGGCCCCTACATTGCTGATGAGCTGAAAGCGTTCATCAATGACATTGGACCAGAGAAGGTTTTTGCACTTGTCACTGACAATGTACCAAATATGAAGGTTGCCTGGGCACACGTGGAGGAGACCTACCCTCATATAACAGCCATTGGCTGTGCTGCCCATACTCTTAATCTTCTCCTGAAAGACATCATTGCACTGAAGACAATGGACACACTACACAAGAGAGCTAAGCAAGTTGTGATTTTACTTTTTGATTGGGTGGGGGAGTGGGGTGAGTTAGTATATACTCAACATTCATGTTTTTGTTGTTCATTAAAATAATTGTTCATACAAGAATAAAAACTAAAGTTCTACTCAAATAAATCTGTTGAAATGTCATGTTTTTGTATTATCTTGCATGGATATCTGCTTATGACAAAATAAATATTTACATTTATGTTTGGATATGATACAGTTTGTTTAAATTACCCCCAATTTCCAGTTAATTCCCATAAATTCCCAATAATTCCCATAAATTCCCATAATTCCCATGGAAAGTTTCCAATTTGGAATATTTCCAAAATTCCCCAGCTTAACTTCCCATGGAAAGTTTCCGGAAATTTACCGGAAATTTTCCACCCCTTTGCAACCCTACTGATGGGGGAGACTTTAGGTGATGATCTGTCCAGAGTCGGGTCAAGCCATGTATTAAAGTCGCCTCCGAGTACGAGCGAGTATGTCCCGAGGTCCGGCGAGAGAGAAAATAAATGCTCAAAGAATTTTGGTTCTTCTACATTAGGTGCATAAATGTTCACGAGACCAATTTGTTGTAAAGTTTACCATAAGCAATAATATATCTGCCAAATGTGTCTGATATGATATTGTGTGGTTCAAAGAGATGTTTGGACTGATGACTCTCGTCACTCCCCGCACCTTAGCCCCAAAGGAAGAATGGAAACACTGCCCCGCCCATCTGGAAAAGAGACGTTCGCTGTCGGAGGTTTTGACATGAGTCTCTTGTAGAAAGGCCATTCCGGTTTTGAGATGATTCAAATGAGTGAGGACCTTTTTCCTTTTGATGGGCTGATTTAGACCCTTTACATTCCAGCTCAAAAGTTTTAAACTACCATTCATTGTTTATATCTGAGGTGAGATGGTCTATGAAAACTGGTTTTATAAACATGTTTTTGTATAGAATATAAGTCTTAATTAAGAAGATAAATGTATTAGATTGTTTTGTCCATTATATATACTGTGTTTATACAACATGTACCTTTCAATGTAAAACATATTTAATTCAAATCTTAAAAAAAAAAGATTTACAGTGTGTCTGTGTGTGTGTGTGTGTGTGCGTGTGTGTGCGTGTGTGTCTGTGTGTGTATATGTGTGTGTGTGCGTGATTGTGTGTATATGTGTGTGTGTGCGTGTGTGTCTGTGTGATTGTGTGTATATGTGTGTGTGTGTCTGTGTGTCTGTGTGATTGTGTGTATATGTGATTGTGTGTATATGTGTGTGTGTGTGTGTGTGTGTGTGCGTGTGTGTCTGTGTGTGTATATGTGTGTGTCTGTGTGATTGTGTGTATGTGTGTGAGTGCGTGTGTGTCTGTGTGATTGTGTGTATATGTGTGTGTGTGTCTGTGTGTCTGTGTGATTGTGTGTATATGTGATTGTGTGTATATGTGTGTGTGTGTGTGTGTTTGCGTGTGTATATGTGTCTGTGTGATTGTATGTATATGTGTGTTTGTGCGTGTGTGCGAGTGTATATGTGTGTGTGTATATGTGTGTGTGTGCGTGTGTATATCTGTGTGTGTGTGTGTGTATATGTGCGTGTGTGTGTGTGTGTGCATGTGTGTGTGCGTGTGTGTGTGTGTGTGTATATGTGTGTGTGTGCATGTGTGTGTGTGTGTATATGTGCGTGTGTGTGTGTGTGTGATTGTGTGTATATGTGTGTGTGGGGGTGTGTGTGTGCGTGTGTGTGTGTGTGTGATTGTGTGTATATGTGTGTGTGTGTGTGTGTGTATATGTGTGTGTGTGTGTTATAATCAAGGTGTGTCTTTGTCAACAACACGTAGTTTCCAGGAAGTTTAATAATGTGGATCAACAGGTTGGAGCAGATCGTGGCAGAGACTTGTGACTGAGACTATAAAAGAGTTCACCTGTGAAGGAGTGTTTCAGTCGCAGAGACATGGAGACTAGAGTTGATCTGAGATCTTGTTGCATCTGTCTGGATCTACTGAAGGATCCAGTCACTCTTGCATGTGGACACAACTACTGTAAGACCTGTGTTGAAGGTCACTGGCAGGAGAAGAACATCTACGAGTGTCCTCAGTGCAGACGGAGCTTCAGCGAGAGACCTGTCCTCCAGAAGAACACTGTGTTAGCAGAGTTAGTGGAGGAGCTGAAGAAGACTGGAGCAGCTGAGGACCTCTGCTCTGCTGGACCTGAAGATGTGACCTGTGACGCCTGCACTGGGAGGAAGATGAAAGCCCTCAAGTCCTGTCTGGTGTGTCTGGTCTCCTACTGTGACCTTCACCTCCAGCCTCATCGAGAAGCTCCGGCCTTCAGGAGACACAAGCTGGTCCAGCCGTCCAAGCAGCTCCAGGAGATGATCTGCTCTGAACACGAGGAGGAGAAGAAGATGTTCTGTCGTTCTGATCAGCAGCTCATCTGTCATCTCTGTGCTGTGGACCAACACAAAGATCATGACATCGTCTCGACCACAGCAGAGAGGAGGGAGAGAGACAAAGACCTGGATCAGAGTCTAGGAAGGATCCAGCAGAAGATCCAGAAGAGAGAGAAGGAAGTGAAGCTGCTCCAGCAGGAGCAGAAGAACATCAGAGTCTCTGCTGAGGAAGCAGTGAAGGACAGTCAGGAGACCCTCGTCCAGATGATCCAGATGATCCAGAGAAGAATGCCTGACGTGGAGCAGAAGATCAGATCTCTGCAGGAGACTGAAGACGCTCGAGTCCGAGGACTTCAGGAGCAGCTGGAGCAGGAGATCTCTGAGCTGAAGAAGAAAGAGGCTGAGCTGCAGCAGCTGTCACTCACCGACAGTCACACCATCTTCCTGCAGAACTGGACCTCACTCTCAGAGGTCAGTGAAGACACGACCTCACTCTCAGAGGTCAGTGAAGACACAACCTCACTCTCAGAGGTCAGTGAAGACACGACCTCCTCCACGACCCTTGAGCAAACTCACCGTCGCTTCCAGGAAGTAACAGCAGCCGTGTCAGCCTGCAGAGACCAAGTCCAGGACCTTCTGAGAGACATGTGGACCAAAATCTCCATGATGTTCCTTCCAGAGACCAGAGAGCAGTTCCTCACACACTCACAGGACATCACTCTGGATCCAAACACTGCAGGCTCAAGGTTGATGTTGTCTGAAGGAAACAAGAAAGTGACAAACATGGGAGAAGATCAGCCTCGTCCTGATCATCCAGACAGATTCAATTTTCATTATCAGGTCTTGAGTCAAGAGTCTCTGACTGGACGTTGTTACTGGGAGGTGAAGAGAACAGAAGGAGGTGTTGAAGTATCAGTTTCATACAAGAACATCAGCAGATCAGGATATGAAAGTTTCTTTGGATGTAATGACAAATCTTGGAGTTTATATTGTCACGACTCTGGTTGTTTATTTATACACAACAACATCACAACTGAAGTCTCCAGTGTCGGACCCTCCACAGTGGGGGTGAACCTGGATCACTCTGCAGGTCTTCTGTCCTTCTACAGCGTCTCTGAGACCATGACTCTCCTCCACAGAGTCCAGACCAGCTTCTCTCAACCTCTTCATGCTGGAGTCATGGTTCCATCCTCGTGTGAGTTTGTGAAGCTGAAGTAGACGCCAGTGAGATTGCGAGTCTCCAGGAGTGACATCATCACATGAAGCTTCAATGTTTGGATGAACGTCTCTGAGAACGTTTGTCGTTTGTGCCGCAGTGAAGACACAGTGACGTCATGTGACTGGATTAGAACCTCTGTGATTGGATTGTTCCTGATGATGACGAGTCTTCTTTAAATCTTCTTTAATAAACACCTTCATGATCCGGTGATGATGGCAGCAGTCGTTACTCAAGTACTCCACAGTACTACAAGTATATCCTGGTTACTACAGTATCTCATTGGATGTTATTGAATAATGAATTGATGAATTGATGTACATTTGTTTGATTCAATATTACAGTCTGAAAGGAATTGGATTTTGTGAAAAAAAGATTTTCTCCAAAGAAGTAAAGATGAAAGTTCAACACAAACTATATCTTGTATCAGAGAAACCAGATCCTTGGATTCAGTGTTATGTTGAGTTATGCTGTATTTTAAAAATGTACATATAGAAACATTGATTTATATTCACTCAAATCTCCTCTTAAAACACACTTTTATTCTCTTTTAACACAGCGTGAGACTCTGAGCTGTTTTTAGTGCTTTTGACTTGTTTTATTGGATATTGTTTTATTTTTGTGTTTTAACTGCTTTCTTAGTACTTTCATGTCATTGTACTACACTTTGTATCGACTGTTGTTTTTAAAGTGTTTTATCAATAAACTTGATTGATTGATTATTTGTTCTTATTGAAATGTTGATCTAAATCAATGAATTATCTTTTTGAATCATTTATTCTAAATATATCAATATATAGATTATATATATATTTGACACATTGAGTTCAATATTCTAATTCCAATAATTCAAAAACACATTTTCTAAATGCAATATTCTTTGGTTTATTCAATATAACATCGACATCTTTATATGTACTTTCTTACACCTTCGTTCTAAGATCACAATCAAAACTACTTTTATTGTTGTAAACACAAGCGTGGATATTATGTGGTGACAACACAAAAGTACATGTTAATAATGAATTAATTAATACAAATAACACAAAATTACATGTTAATAATGAATTAATTAATACAAACAACACAAAAGTACATGTTAATAATGAATTAATTAATACAAATAACACAAAAGTACATGTTAATAATGAATTAATTAATACAAACAACACAAAAGTACATGTTAATAATGAATTAATTAATACAAATAACACAAAAGTACATGTTAATAATGAATTAATTAATACAAATAACACAAAAGTACATGTTAATAATGAATTAATTAATACAAATAACACAAAAGTACATGTTAATAATGAATTAATTAATACAAATAACACAAAAGTACATGTTAATAATGAATTAATTAATACAAATAACACAAAAGTACATGTTAATAATGAGTTAATTAATACAAATAACACAAAAGTACATGTTAATAATGAATTAATTAATACAAATAACACAAAAGTACATGTTAATAATGAATTAATTAATACAAATAACACAAAAGTACATGTTAATAATGAATTAATTAATACAAATAACACAAAAGTACATGTTAATAATGAATTAATTAATACAAATAACACAAAAGCACATGTTAATAATGAATTAATTAATACAAATAACACAAAAGTACATGTTAATAATGAATTAATTAATACAAATAACACAAAAGTACATGTTAATAATGAATTAATTAATACAAATAACACAAAAGTACATGTTAATAATGAATTAATTAATACAAATAACACACAAGTACATGTTAATAATGAATTAATTAATACAAATAACACAAAAGTACATGTTAATAATGAATTAATTAATACAAATAACACAAAAGTACATGTTAATAATGAATTAATTAATACAAATAACACAAAAGTACATGTTAATAATGAATTAATTAATACAAATAACACAAAAGCACATGTTAATAATGAATTAATTAATACAAATAACACAAAAGTACATGTTAATAATGAATTAATTAATACAAATAACACAAAAGTACATGTTAATAATGAATTAATTAATACAAACAACACAAAAGTACATGTTAATAATGAATTAATTAATACAAATAACACAAAAGTACATGTTAATAATGAATTAATTAATACAAATAACACAAAAGTACATGTTAATAATGAATTAATTAATACAAACAACACAAAAGTACATGTTAATAATGAATTAATTAATACAAACAACACAAAAGTACATGTTAATAATGAATTAATTAATACAAATAACACAAAAGTACATGTTAATAATGAATTAATTAATACAAACAACACAAAAGGACATGTTAATAATGAATTAATTAATACAAATAACACAAAAGTACATGTTAATAATGAATTAATTAATACAAATAACACAAAAGTACATGTTAATAATGAATTAATTAATACAAATAACACAAAAGTACATGTTAATAATGAATTAATTAATACAAATAACACAAAAGTACATGTTAATAATGAATTAATTAATACAAATAACACAAAAGTACATGTTAATAATGAATTAATTAATACAAATAACACAAAAGTACATGTTAATAATGAATTAATTAATACAAATAACACAAAAGTACATGTTAATAATGAATTAATTAATACAAACAACACAAAAGTACATGTTAATAATGAATTAATTAATACAAACAACACAAAAGTACAGGTTAATAATGAATTAATTAATACAAATAACACAAAAGTACATGTTAATAATGAATTAATTAATACAAACAACACAAAAGGACATGTTAATAATGAATTAATTAATACAAATAACACAAAAGTACATGTTAATAATGAATTAATTAATACAAATAACACAAAAGTACATGTTAATAATGAATTAATTAATACAAATAACACAAAAGTACATGTTAATAATGAATTAATTAATACAAATAACACAAAAGTACATGTTAATAATGAATGAATTAATACAAACAACACAAAAGTACATGTTAATAATGAATTAATTAATACAAATAACACAAAAGTACATGTTAATAATGAATTAATTAATACAAATAACACAAAATTACATGTTAATAATGAATTAATTAATACAAATAACACAAAAGTACATGTTAATAATGAATTAATTAATACAAATAACACAAAAGTACATGTTAATAATGAATTAATTAATACAAATAACACAAAAGTACATGTTAATAATGAATTAATTAATACAAATAACACAAAAGTACATGTTAATAATGAATTAATTAATACAAATAACACAAAAGTACATGTTAATAATGAATTAATTAATACAAATAACACAAAAGTACATGTTAATAATGAATTAATTAATACAAATAACACAAAAGTACATGTTAATAATGAATAATTAATACAAATAACACAAAAGTACATGTTAATAATGAATTAATTAATACAAATAACACAAAATTACATGTTAATAATGAATTAATTAATACAAATAACACAAAATTACATGTTAATAATGAATTAATTAATACAAATAACACAAAATTACATGTTAATAATGAATTAATTAATACAAATAACACAAAAGTACATGTTAATAATGAATTAATTAATACAAATAACACAAAAGTACATGTTAATAATGAATTAATTAATACAAATAACACAAAAGTACATGTTAATAATGAATTAATTAATACAAATAACACAAAAGTACATTTTAATAATGAATTAATTAATACAAATAACACAAAAGTACATGTTAATAATGAATTAATTAATACAAATAACACAAAAGTACATGTTAATAATGAATTAATTAATACAAATAACACAAAAGTACATGTTAATAATGAATTAATTAATACAAATAACACAAAAGTACATGTTAATAATGAATTAATTAATACAAATAACACAAAAGTACATGTTAATAATGAATTAATTAATACAAATAACACAAAAGTACATGTTAATAATGAATTAATTAATACAAATAACACAAAAGTACATGTTAATAATGAATTAATTAATACAAATAACACAAAAGTACATGTTAATAATGAATTAATTAATACAAATAACACAAAAGTACATGTTAATAATGAATTAATTAATACAAATAACACAAAAGTACATGTTAATAATGAATTAATTAATACAAATAACACAAAAGTACATGTTAATAATGAATTAATTAATACAAATAACACAAAAGTACATGTTAATAATGAATAATTAATACAAATAACACAAAAGTACATGTTAATAATGAATTAATTAATACAAATAACACAAAAGTACATGTTAATAATGAATTAATTAATACAAATAACACAAAATTACATGTTAATAATGAATTAATTAATACAAATAACACAAAATTACATGTTAATAATGAATTAATTAATACAAATAACACAAAAGTACATGTTAATAATGAATTAATTAATACAAATAACACAAAAGTACATGTTAATAATGAATTAATTAATACAAATAACACAAAAGTACATGTTAATAATGAATTAATTAATACAAATAACACAAAAGTACATGTTAATAATGAATTAATTAATACAAATAACACAAAAGTACATGTTAATAATGAATTAATTAATACAAATAACACAAAAGTACATGTTAATAATGAATTAATTAATACAAATAACACAAAAGTACATGTTAATAATGAATTAATTAATACAAACAACACAGAAGTACATGTTAATAATGAGTTAATTAATACAAATAACACAAAATTACATGTTAATAATGAATTAATTAATACAAATAACACAAAATTAGTGCAACAGTCCATACTTTCCATTTTGCACATTTATTTTACTGTTGGTGGAACAATTCACTAGCAATTTAAATAATAATATTTCTGGTTCTGATGTATAAACATGTTTTTGTATAGAATATAAGTCTTAATTAAGAAGATAAATATATTAGATTATTTTGTCCATTATATATACTGTGTTTATACAACATGTACCTTTCAATGTAAAACATATTTAATTCAAATCTTAAAAAAAAAAGATTTACAGTGTGTCTGTGTGATTGTGTGTATATGTGTGTGTGATTGTGTGTATATGTGTGTGTGTGCGTGTGTGTCTGTGTGATTGTGTGTATATGTGTGTGTGTGCGTGTGTGTCTGTGTGATTGTGTGTATATGTGTGTGTGCGTGTGTGTCTGTGTGATTGTGTGTATATGTGTGTGTGTGCGTGTGTGTCTGTGTGATTGTGTGTATATGTGTGTGTGTGTGTGTGTCTGTGTGATTGTGTGTATATGTGTGTGTGTGCGTGTGTGACTGTGTGATTGTGTGTATATGTGTGTGTGTGTGTGTGTCTGTGTGATTGTGTGTATATGTGTGTGTGTGCGTGTGTGTGTCTGTGCGATTGTGTGTATATGTGTGTGTGCGTCTGTGTGTGTGTGTGTGTGTGTCTGTGTGATTGTGTGTATATGTGTGTGTGTGTGTCTGTGTGATTGTGTGTATATGTGTGTGTGTGCGTGTGTGTCTGTGTGATTTTGTGTAAATGTGTGTGTGTGTGTGTGTGTCTGTGTGATTGTGTATATGTGTGTGTGTGCGTGTGTGTGTCTGTGTGTGTGTGTGTGTGTCTGTGTGTGTGTGTGCGTGTGTGTGTCTGTGTGTGTGTCTGTGTGTGTGTCTGTGGGTGTGTGTGTGTGCGTCTGTGTGTGTGTCTGTGGGTGCGTCTGTGTGTGTGTGATTGTGTGTATATGTGTGTGTGTGCGTGTGTGTGTCTGTGTGTGTGTGTCTGTGGGTGCATCTGTGTGTGTGTGTGTGATTGTGTGTATATGTGTGTGTGTGCGTGTGTGTGTGTGTGTGTGTGTCTGTGGGTGCGTCTGTGTGTGTGTGTTTCTGTGCGTATGTGTGTGCATGTGTCTGTGTGTGTGTGTGTGTGTGTGTGTGTGTGTGTGTGTGTGCATGTGTCTGTGTGTCTGCATGTGTCTGTGTGCGTGTGTACTTGTGCGTAGGTGTTTTTGTGTGTTTGTGTTATTTTTGTGTTGTGAAGTCTGACCCACTCATGAATTGAATTTTCACTCTATTTTTACCCAGAATCCTTTAATGTATTTTATGTTTCGGTTTCATTTGATAAAAGCTCACAGACGTCGCACAACTAAACAACAGTTGCTCGACAACGACTCACAGCAGGAGGTGAAGTTTCATTTATTCATCTATTCGATTGTTCACTTTTTACCGACAAATGATCAACAAAGATCAGAAAGACTCTCAGGATGATTGACAGCTGTCTGTTCATGACGCACCTGCCGTGAAAGTGGGTCAAACCTCTCGCTGCGGCTCCGGCGGCGCCGGTTACGACTCGTTCTTCGACTTCATCACAACATTCAGGGTTTTTTCAGATGATTTCTTTGAATTCAATCATTTCTACGATAGTTTTTTAACTTTAACTAAACGATTAAAAATCATTTTCAAAACGAATGAATGTTTTTCACATAGACTTTGTTATTGTTTTTCCAAATATTAAAAAATACATTTTCTTAATCAAATATTCTTCGAGTCGTAGACGTTTGAATTCAACGTTAAAAGTCCGACCAGACAGAAGCAACAGAGCGACGAGCGACTGATCCTCGACACGTATTCATCTCAAGGATTTGAATAAACAACGTTTGATTTATTTTAATTAAAATATCAAACTCTACCTGTGGAAAAAAAAAACATTCAATTTTGGACATTTTTCAACCGAACCAGCAGTCGCGGCTCACACGTCCATCTGGACCAGGACCGGCGGCGCCTCGGCCACCTTCGACTTGCGTCGCAGGAGCCGCGTCAGGCGTCGCACCGACAGCGTGGCGCGGAGCAGGATCTCGGTGAGTCCGGCCCGGAACTCCCGCCGGACCAGGCAGTAGAGCACCGGGTTGAGGCAGCTGTTGGTGTGCGCCAGACACACCGTCAGCGGGAAGGCGTACGCCTGCACGTTGTAGAAGGCGTTGCTGAAGGGCACGAGGTCGAACTTGATGAGCACCCCCCAGAGAGTCAGCGCCTGGTTGGGAAGCCAGCACAGGAAGAAGGAGAGGACCACGATGACGATGGACTTGGTGACCTTGGAGCGCCTCCTCTGGCGACTCTGCTCCACCTCCGGTCCCGCCGCCCCGGCCACGCGCCGGCTGAGGACCAGGCGCAGCAGGAGCAGGTAGCAGACGGAGATGATGACCAGAGGGATCAGGAAGCCCAGCAGGACCTTCTGCAGCTGGTACAGACCCAGCAGAAGCTGCGGGTCCCAGTTGCCGGAGTCCGGGAAGCGAACCAGGCAAAGTTCCTCGTCGGAGAGCTGCGCGCTGGTGGAGTAGATGGCGTGAGGGGAGGTGGCCAGGAGAGAGAAGACCCAGATGCCCAGGCTGGTCCACTTGGCCCGCGCCGCCGCAGCCCTGCGACTGTGCATCTTGAGCGCCGAGGAGATGGAGTAGTAGCGCGCCACGCTCATGGCCGTGAGGAAGTAGACGCTGGCGTACATGTTCATGATGGTCACCGAGCTGATGATCTTGCACATGACGCGGCCGAACGGCCAGCGGAAGTCCAGGGCCGTGTCCACCGCCCAGAAGGGCAGGGTCAGGACGAACTGCAGGTCCGTGACGGCCAGACCCATCACGAAGCAGTTGATGGACGACTGCTTCTGCCGGTGGCGCGAGTGCAGCAGGTAGAGCGCCAGGGAGTTCCCCACCAGTCCCAGGGCGCACACCACGGAGTAGACGCAGGCGATCATCGCCCGCACCAGCAGGCTGGAGCCGTCGCCCTGCAGCTCCACGATGGACTCCCGGGTCAGCAGCTGCAGCCAGCAGTGCAGCGACAAGTTGCCGCTGCAGTTGCCGACGTTCTCCTCCAGGACGACCCTCTCCGGGCAGGAAGTCTGATCGCACATGGTCACGGCAACGACACCAGCAGGACCTTAGAGAGAAACATCTTCTTCTCTTCTCTCCTGCTCCTCCTTTCTCCTCCGCTCCTCCTTTCTCCTCTCCTCGTTTCTTCTCTCCTGCTCCTCCTTTCTCCTCCGCTCCTCCTTTCTTCTCTCCTTGTTTCTTCTCTCCTGCTCCTCCTTTCTCCTCCGCTCCTCCTTTCTTCTCTCCTTGTTTCTTCTCTCCTGCTCCTCCTTTCTCCTCCGCTCCTCCTTTCTCCTCTCCTCGTTTCTTCTCTCCCGCTCCTCCTTTCTTCTCTCCTGCTCCTCCTTTCTTTTCTCCTGCTCCTCGTTTCTTCTCTCCTCGTTTCTTCTCTCCTGGTCCTCCTTTCTTTTCTCCTGCTCCTCGTTTCTTCTCTCCTCGTTTCTTCTCTCCTGCTCCTCCTTTCTTTTCTCCTGCTCCTCGTTTCTTCTCTCCTGCTCCTCCTTTCTTTTCTCCTGCTCCTTATTTCTTCTCTCCTTGTTTCTTCTCTCCTGCTCCTCTTTTCTTTTCTCCTGCTCCTCCTTTCTTTTATCCTGCTCCTCGTTTCTTCTCTCCTCGTTTCTTCTCTTCTTCTCCTCGTTTCGTCTCTTCTGCTGCACTTCAGGTCCTCGTCTCTTCTCTATACACTCACTCACTCTGCTGCTCGTCCTTATAAACCATCAACCAGCAGAGAGAGAGAGAGAGAGAGAGGGAGAGAGAGAGAGAGAAAGATAGATGGAGAGAGAGAGAGAGAGAGAGAAAGATAGATGGAGAGAGAGAGAGAGAGAGAGAGAGAGAGAGAGAGAGAGAAAGATAGATGGAGAGAGAGAGAGAGAGAGATGGAGAGAGAGAGAGACACACATCACAACAACACACACACACACACTGATGATACAATAGAGTCACACATCACAACACACACACACACACTGATGATACAATAGAGTCACACATCACAACAACACACACACACTGATGATACAATAGAGTCACACATCACAACACACACACACACACTGATGATACAATAGAGTCACACATCACAACAACACACACACACACTGATGATAAAATAGAGTCGCACATCACAACAACACACACACACAGACACACTGATGATACAATAGAGTCACACATCACAACAACACACACACAGACACACTGATGATACAATAGAGTCACACATCACAACAACACACACACAGACACACTGATGATACAATAGAGTCACACATCACAACAACACACACACACTGATGATACAATAGAGTCACACATCACAACAACACACACACACTGATGATACAATAGAGTCACACATCACAACAACACACACACACTGATGATACAATAGAGTCACACATCACAACACACACACACACACTGATGATACAATAGAGTCACACATCACAACAACACACACACACACTGATGATAAAATAGAGTCGCACATCACAACAACACACACACACAGACACACTGATGATACAATAGAGTCACACATCACAACAACACACACACAGACACACTGATGATACAATAGAGTCACACATCACAACAACACACACACAGACACACTGATGATACAATAGAGTCACACATCACAACAACACACACACACTGATGATACAATAGAGTCACACATCACAACAACACACAAACACACACTGATGATACAATAGAGTCGCACATCACAACAACACACACACACTGATGATACAATAGAGTCACACATCACAACAACAACACACACACACACTGATGATACAACAGAGTCACACATCACAACAACACACACACACTGATGATACAACAGAGTCACACATCACAACAACACACACAAACTGATGATACAATAGAGTCACACATCACAACAACACACACAAACTGATGATACAATAGAGTCACACATCACAACAACACACACACACAGACACACTGATGATACAATAGAGTCACACATCACAACAACACACACACTGATGATACAATAGAGTCACACATCACAACAACACACACACTGATGATACAATAGAGTCACACATCACAACAACACACACACTGATGATACAATAGAGTCACACATCACAACAACACACACACTGATGATACAATAGAGTCTCACATCACAACAACACACACAAACTGATGATACAATAGAGTCACACATCACAACAACAACACACACACACACTGATGATACAACAGAGTCACACATCACAACAACACACACAAACTGATGATACAATAGAGTCACAAATCACAACAACACACACAAACTGATGTTACAATAGAGTCACACATCACAACAACACAGACAAACTGATGATACAATAGAGTCACACATCACAACAACACACACACTGATGATACAATAGAGTCACACATCACAACAACACACACACACTGATGATACAATAGAGTCGCACATCACAACAACACACACACACACTGATGAAACAATAGAGTCACACATCACAACACACACACACACACTGATGATACAATAGAGTCTCACATCACAACAACACACACAAACTGATGATACAATAGAGTCACACATCACAACAACACACACACACTGATGATACAATAGAGTCACACATCACAACAACACACACACACTGATGATACAATAGAGTCACACATCACAACAACACACAGAAACACTGATGATACAATAGAGTCACACATCACAACAACACACACACAGACACACTGATGATACAATAGAGTCACACATCACAACAACACACACACACAGACACACTGATGATACAATAGAGTCACACATCACAACAACACACACACAGACACACTGATGATACAATATAGTCACACATCACAACAACACACACACACTGATGATACAATAGAGTCACAGATCACAACAACACACACACACACACTGATGGTACAATAGAGTCGCACATCACAACAACACACACACACAGACACACTGATGATACAATAGAGTCACACATCACAACAACACACACACAGACACACTGATGATACAATAGAGTCACACATCACAACAACACACACACACTGATGATACAACAGAGTCACACATCACAACAACACACACAAACTGATGATACAATAGAGTCACACATCACAACAACACACACAAACTGATGATACAATAGAGTCACACATCACAACAACACAGACAAACTGATGATACAATAGAGTCACACATCACAACAACACACACACTGATGATACAATAGAGTCACACATCACAACAACACACACACTGATGATACAATAGAGTCACACATCACAACAACACACACACACTGATGATACAATAGAGTCTCACATCACAACAACACACACAAACTGATGATACAATAGAGTCACACATCACAACAACACACACACACTGATGATACAATAGAGTCACACATCACAACAACACACACACACTGATGATACTATAGAGTCACACATCACAACAACACACACACACAGACACACTGATGATACAATAGAGTCACATATCACAACAACACACACAGAGACACACTGATGATACAATAGAGTCACACATCACAACAACACACACACACTGATGATACAATAGTGTCACACATCACAACAACACAGACAAACTGATGATACAATAGAGTCACACATCACAACAACACACACACACTGATGATACAATAGAGTCACAAATCACAACAACACACACACACTGATGATACAATAGAGTCACACATCACAACAACACACACAAACTGATGATACAATAGAGTCACACATCACAACATCACACACACTGATGATACAATAGAGTCACACATCACAACAACACACACTGATGATACAATAGAGTCAAACATCACAACAACACACACACACTGATGATACAATAGAGTCACACATCACAACAACACAGACACACTGATGATACAATAGAGTCACACATCACAACAACACACACAAACTGATGATACAATATAGTCGCACATCACAACAATACACACACACACTGATGATACAATAGAGTCACACATCACAACAACACACACACACACTGATGATACAATAGAGTCACACATCACAACAACACACACACACACTGATGATACAATATAGTCGCACATCACAACAATACACACACACACTGATGATACAATAGAGTCACACATCACAACAACACACACACACACTGATGATACAATAGAGTCACACATCACAACTACACACACTGATGATACAATAGAGTCACACATCACAACTACACACACTGATAATACAATAGAGTCACACATCACAACAACACACACACACACACACTGATGACATAATAGAGTCACACATCAGAACAACACACACACACTGATGATACAAAAGAGTCACACGACTCAATCACGACTCAATCACGACTCAATCACGACTCAATCACGACTCATTCACGACTCAATCACGACTCATTTACGACTCAATCACGACTCATTCACGACTCATTCACGACTCAATCACGACTCAATCACGACTCAATCACGACTCAATCACGACTCAATCACGACTCAATCACGACTCATTCACGACTCATTCACGACTCAATCACGACTCAATCACGACTCAATCACGACTCATTCACGACTCATTCACGACTCAATCAGGACTCATTCACGACTCAATCACGACTCATTCACGACTCAATCACGACTCAATCACGACTCATTCACGACTCAATCACGACTCAATCACGACTCATTCACGACTCAATCACGACTCATTCACGACTCATTCACGACTCATTCACGACTCATTCACGACTCAATCACGACTCAATCACGACTCATTCACGACTCAATCACGACTCAATCACGACTCAATCACGACTCAATCACGACTCATTCACGACTCAATCACGACTCAATCACGACTCATTCACGACTCAATCACGACTCAATCACGACTCAATCACGACTCAATCACGACTCAATCACGACTCAATCACGACTCATTCACGACTCATTCACGACTCAATCACGACTCAATCACGACTCATTCACGACTCAATCAGGACTCAATCACGACTCAATCGCGACTCAATCGCGACTCAATCGCGACTCAATCGCGACTCAATCGTGACTTATTCACGACTCAATCACGACTCATTCACGACTCATTCACGACTCAATCACGACTCATTCACGACTCAATCACGACTCAATCACGACTCAATCACGACTCATTCACGACTCAATCACGACTCATTCACGACTCATTCATGACTCATTCACGACTTAATCACGACTCAATCACGAATCAATCACGACTCATTCACGACTCATTCACGACTCAATCACGACTCATTCACAAATCAATCACGACTCATCACGACTCAATCACGACTCAATCACGACTCATTCACGACTCATTCACGACTCAATTACGACTCAATCACGACTCAATCACGATTCAATCACGACTCAATCACGACTCAATCACGACTCAATCACGATTCAATCACGACTCAATCACGACTCAATCACGATTCAATCACGACTCAATCACGACTCATTCACGACTCAATCACGACTCATTTACGACTCAATCACGACTCATTCACGACTCATTCACGACTCAATTACGACTCAATCACGACTCAATCACGATTCAATCACGACTCAATCACGACTCAATCACGACTCAATCACGACTCATTCACGACTCATTCACGACTCAATCACGACTCAATCATGACTCATTCACGACTCATTCACGACTCAATCAGGACTCATTCACGACTCAATCACGACTCATTCACGACTCAATCACGACTCAATCACGACTCATTCACGACTCAATCACGACTCATTCACGACTCATTCACGACTCATTCACGACTCATTCACGACTCAATCACGACTCATTCACGACTCATTCACGACTCATTCACGACTCAATCACGACTCAATCAAGACTCAATCACGACTCAATCACGACTCATTCACGACTCAATCACGACTCAATCACGACTCATTTACGACTCAATCACGACTCAATCACGACTCATTCACGACTCAATCACGACTCATTCACGACTCATTCACGACTCAATCACGACTCAATCACGACTCATTCACGACTCAATCACGACTCAATCACGACTCAATCACGACTCAATCGCGACTCAATCGTGACTCAATCGCGACTCAATCGCGACTCAATCGCGACTCAATCGTGACTCATTCACGACTCAATCGTGACTCATTCACGACTCAATCACGACTCATTCACGACTCATTCACGACTCATTCACGACTCAATCACGACTCATTCACGACTCAATCACGACTCAATCACGACTCAATCACGACTCATTCACGACTCAATCACGACTCATTCACGACTCATTCATGACTCATTCACGACTCAATCACGACTCAATCACGAATCAATCACGACTCAATCACGACTCATTCACGACTCAATCACGACTCATTCACAAATCAATCACGACTCAATCACGACTCATTCACGACTCATTCACGACTCAAATACAACTCAATCACGACTCAATCACGACTCAATCACGACTCAATCACGACTCAATCACGACTCAATCACGACTCAATCACGACTCAATCACGACTCAATCACGACTCATTCACGACTCATTCACGACTCAATCACGACTCAATCACGACTCATTCACGACTCAATCACGACTCATTCACGACTCAATCACGACTCAATCACGACTCAATCACGACTCATTCACGACTCATTCACGACTCAATCACGACTCAATCACGACTCAATCACGACTCATTCACGACTCAATCACGACTCAATCACGACTCAATCACGACTCAATCACGACTCATTCACGACTCAATCACGACTCAATCACGACTCATTCACGACTCAATCACGACTCAATCACGACTCAATCACGACTCAATCACGACTCAATCACGACTCAATCACGACTCAATCACCACTCATTCGCGACTCAATCGCGACTCAATCGCGACTCAATCGCGACTCAATCGCGACTCAATCCTCAATCGCGACTCAATCGCGACTCAATCGCGACTCAATTGAGACTCAATCACGACTCATTCACGACTCAATCACGACTCATTCACGACTCATTCACGACTCGTTCACGACTCATTCACGACTCAATCACGACTCAATCACGACTCATTCACGACTCATTCACGACTCAATCACGACTCAATCACGACTCAATCACGACTCAATCACGACTCATTCACGACTCAATCACGACTCAATCACGACTCAATCAAGACTCAATCAAGACTCAATCACGACTCATTCACGACTCAATCACGACTCATTCACGACTCAATCACGACTCAATCACGACTCAATCACGACTCAATCACGACTCATTCACGACTCATTCACGACTCAATCACGACTCAATCACGACTCAATCAAGACTCAATCAAGACTCAATCACGACTCATTCACGACTCAATCACGACTCAATCACGACTCAATCACGACTCAATCACGACTCAATCACGACTCAATCACGACTCATTCACGACTCAATCACGACTCAATCACGACTCATTCACGACTCAATCACGACTCATTCACGACTCAATCACGACTCAATCACGACTCAATCACGACTCATTCACGACTCAATCACGACTCATTCACGACTCATTCACGACTCATTCACGACTCAATCACGACTCAATCACGACTCAATCACGACTCAATCACGACTCAATCACGACTCATTCACGACTCAATCACGACTCATTCACGAATCAATCACGACTCAATCACGACTCAGTCACGACTCATTCACGACTCAATTACGACTCAATCACGACTCAATCACGACTCAATCACGACTCATTCACGACTCAATCACGACTCAATCACGACTCAATCACGACTCAATCACGACTCATTCACGACTCATTCACGACTCATTCACGACTCATTCACGACTCAATCACGACTCAATCACGACTCAATCACGACTCATTCACGACTCAATCACGACTCAATCACGACTCAATCACGACTCATTCACGACTCATTCACGACTCAATCACGACTCAATCACGACTCAATCACGACTCAATCACGACTCAATCACGACTCAATCACGACTCATTCACGACTCAATCACGACTCAATCACGACTCATTCACGACTCAATCACGACTCATTCACGACTCATTCACGACTCTGAGGTTCCTGTTGCCGCCTCAACAACAGTGGCTCCATCATCTACTGCTGAACAAGTTGTTAATTACTTTTTCAACTCCAGACCTTGACCCTGGATCCTCAGCTCTCCAGATGATGAAAACACTCTTCAGGACTGAATGATTTGAATGTTCAACACAGTGTGAGTCACTCTCGCTGTCGCGTCACCTTCTCGCTGCCGTCCCTGAACCTGGACTCGTCCTTTTCTTTTAACGTCTTTTATTCATCATTCGTGATCATGATCGTGAACGTACACCATGAGACGCTGAAGACGTGCCAAGAGTTGAAATATAGCTTCATAAAAGTAGAGACAAACATGCTCCAGAAAGAAACAACGTGCAAGAAAACTTCACCTTCAACAGGCAGAAACCTCAACAGAACAAGACTTGTTTGGAAACAAGTCTTGTACTGTGACCTGCTGGAGGAGAGAATATATTAGCTGTTGATATATGTGTAGTTCTGTAGTTGTTGATATTTGTGTAGTTGTGTAGCTGTTTATATGTGTGATACAAGAGTGTAGTTTTGTAGCTGTTGATATGTGTGATACAAGAGTGTAGTTGTGTAGCTGTTGATATGTGTAATACAGGAGTGTAGTTGTGTAGCTGTTGATATGTGTGATACAAGAGTGTAGTTGTGTAACTGTTGATATGTGTGATACAAGAGTATAGTTGTGTAGCTGTTGATATGTGTGATACAGGCGTGTAGTTGTGTTGCTGTTGATATGTGTGATACAAGAGTGTAGTTGTGTAGCTGTTGATATGTGTGATACAGGACTGTAGTTGTGTAGTTGATTTCTTTCATCTGCTTCATTGACAAACACACTTGAGTGTCATCATCATAACAGTAACGTTTATAGAATCTTCTGATCAAGTTAGTGGAAACATAAAGATTGTGAATAGGACCAAAAACAGAACCTTGTGGGACTCCATAGTGTGTGTCGGTGTAAGAACTGAAACCATGAGCAGCTCATTGCTAACTTTCACCAAGTGATATGTTGTCTCTTTAAAGAAGGAACTTATATATAAATAAACTTGTTTTTACCACAACAGGATCTCGATGTTTTCGTCTCTCATGTTTAAAGCCAGACGACGTGTCTGACAATCCCTGGGATCTGATCGAGCGGTTGACGTCAAAACAGTGGATATAGAATGTGCGTCGAGTTGCTGCAGGAATGAAGAGGAAGAAAAGCTCTGACACGTCTATTCTGGGTTCTTCTATGAGGAACACGTGATCTTCGTTCTCACTGAACGTTTGCACCTACTGAGACCTTCTGGTTCCACCAGACGATCGGTTCGGAGTCATGTGGTCAACAACTCTCCTTCTACTGTTTGAATCGTACGGACTCACAGTGTTGTCGATCATGTTCACTTGTGTACTGAATGCAGAGACATCATAACTTATGTTAGATTAAAAATTATTATACACTACGTATACGCCATACTTAAATTAATGCTAAAAGATAATCAAAATATAAAGTATAAATTACTAGCTTCATCTAAGAGCTTAAACGTTTGAATACACATTCACAACCAACATTTCACTCAGACTGACACAATGCTTCAAGAAAAGCTTGGAGCAGACTTAGAGCCAAACAGCGATTAGTTTAACATCTGTCGTCTGCCCTTTTTCACACCTGTGGACGTGAAACAAAAGAGCAAAACGGAACACACCCAAAAGAGGGGGGTTGGAAGACAAAGGAATCCGCCCACACAACAGGGAAGCCAGGAAGTTACTCTCCAGGTGACCCGCGACATGAAGAAACGTGAAAGAACCACTGCCCCGGAAGAGACGACACCCTGGACAGGATACTTTCCCTTAAATATAGCGAAGCTCCATAACACGGGACCGTCTTTCCCGGAACTATTGACCTGTACAGCTGCCGGCAAAGAGCGAGTCCTTTTCGATCGTAAAAGTTTGCATCTTTGTTTGACTTGAAGCGGCGAATAAACGACCCGTACACTCTGCATTTTTACCTTTTCTCTCCATAAAGCAAAGTATTAAGACCCGGACATGGCGTCGTGTTTGAGCGACAGAAACGGACGGTTTTAATCGTTTTACTTATGTTAAATCTTCATCATTGAAACATCTCGACTCTTCGGTTTGACGTTCAAATGCAGCAGGTTTTCGATCGTACATGGATCGTTCTGGGGTGTGGTTCTGGGGTGTGGTTCTGGGGGCGGGGCCTATCACGTCGTATGGTTGGACGTTTGATCGTCTCAGACTTACATCATGTTATTATTGATTATACTTACACTCGATATACGTTATGAGACACGTTTTATTGACACCCGTAAATACCACAAGTGTCACGTGTTATAAACAAGGAAGTAAAAGTATCTTGACGCGACAACAAATTAAAAGAATTATCTTGAAAGGGCAAAAAACATACACATACATAAACAAAAACATGAAATCATCCCAGAAAACACAAAGAAATGTTCACGAAATAAAAAAAAATTAGGTGTAAAAAACAAAACAAAGAAATGATCACGAATAAAGGAACAAATTGCACAATTTAACAGATTCCCTGGTGAAAGTTAGCAATGACCTGCTCATGGTTTCAGTTCTTACACCGACACACACTATGACATCTTTGTGTAGTTAAAGTACTTAAAGATGTTCGGGTCGATCTTCATCTGAACACGTTCATCTGACTCTCACCAGTCAATGTTTCCTGATGCTCCTCACGAGATGATCACACAAACAAACTTGACACCAGGTTCATTTGTTGTTTTCTTCACATGAACGAAGATGAACAATTTCCATAACTTTCTTTTCATCATTAGATAGATAAATAGGAACAGGAAGCCGACGCTAGCGATACTAGAAGCTTGAGCGAACAGGAAGCCGACATAGTGATGCTAGTAGCTTGAGCGAACAGGAAGCCGGCGCTAGCGATACTAGTAGCTTGATCGAACAGGAAGCCGGTGCTAGCGATACTAGTAGCTTGATCGAAACAGGAAGCCGACGCTAGTGATACTAGAAGCTTGAGCGAACAGGAAGCCGACATAGTGATGCTAGTAGCTTGAGCGAACAGGAAGCCGGCGCTAGCGATACTAGTAGCTTGATCGAACAGGAAGCCGGTGCTAGCGATACTAGTAGCTTGATCGGACAGGAAGCCGACGCTAGCGATACTAGTAGCTTGACCGAACAGGAAGCTGACGCTAGCGATACTAGTAGGTTGATTGAACAGGAAGCCGACGCTAGTGATACTAGAAGCTTGATCGAACAGGAAGCTGACACTAGCGATACTAGTAGCTTGATCGAACAGGAAGCCGACGCTAGCGACGCTAGTAGCTTGATCGAACAGGAAGCCGACGCTAGCGACGCTAGTAGCTTGATCGAACAGGAAGCCGACGCTAGCGACGCTAGTAGCTTGATCGAACAGGAAGCCGACGCTAGCGACGCTAGTAGCTTGATCGAACAAGGAAGCCGGCGCTAGCGATACTAGTAGTTTAATCGAACAGGAAGCCGACGCTAGCGACGCTAGTAGCTTGATCAAACAGGAAGCCGGCGCTAGCGATACTAGTAGCTTGATTGAACAGGAAGCCGACGCTAGCGACGCTAGTAGCTTGATCGAACAGGAAGCTGACGCTAGCGTTACTAGTAGCTTGATCGAACAGGAAGCCGACGCTAGCGACGCTAGTAGCTTGAACAACACGGTCACGTGAATATTGAGGCGATCTGATTGAATCTCGGTACGGAAGGGTCATCCAGGGGTCATCCAATTGGAAGAGGCCCCGCCCAGCGAGCCCCACCTGATGCATTCATTACCTTATTTCGAATTTCAAACGGAAGCGGGTCAAGAGATCCCAGCATCTCTTTCCTTAACCTCTCATTGACCTCTATATTGAAGTCCATGATTTCAAGGTTCTCAACTTGTTTATCTGTTCGTGAGGCTCCAGGAGGACGAGCGTCTCAGAGGATGAAGACAAGTTTGACACTTTAGTTTTGAAAGTAAACCATTAGTTGATGAGGGCGACGGGTCCGAGGTTCACCTGTGAAGATGAAAAACACTCGCTCGTCCGTCACTTCGTTCTCCTGGGATTTGAATCCAAGCGTCTCGATCGAAGACACTTCACGTGATTAAAGAGAAAGAAACGAGACGGAAGGACAGAGAAGACGTCGTGAGACACGTTTGTCTTATTGTCTTTATGTTTTATGGAGTGGTTTTATTATTGAATCAAATAGTTTAGTTACAGTGAAGGTTTGAATGATTCAATTCAAAAACACTTTTCAATAATAATCAAACAATTTTCTACTATAATCAAACAATTTTCAACTGTAATCAAACAAAATTCAACTATAATCAAACAATTTTCAACTGTAATCAAACAATATTCAACTATAATCAAACAATTTTCAACTATAATCAAACAATTTTCAACTGTAATCAAACAATATTCAACTATAATCAAACAATTTTCAACTATAATCAAACAATTTTCAACTATAATCAAACAATTTTCAACTGTAATCAAACAATTTTCAACTATAATCAAACAATTTTCAACTATAATCAAACAATTTTTTTTAACTATAATCAAACAATTTCCAACTATAATCAAACAATTTTCAACTATAATCAAACAATTTTCAACTATAATCAAACAATTTCCAACTATAATCAAACAATTTCCAACTATAATCAAACAATTTTCAACTATAATCAAACAATTTTCAACTTTAATCAAACAATTTTCAACTTTAATCAAACAATTTTCAACTATAATCAAACAATTTTCAACTATAATCTAACAATTTTCAACTATAATCAAACAATTTTCAACTATAATAAAACTATTTTCAACTATAATCAAACTATTTTCAACTATAATCAAACAATTTTCAACTATAATCAAACAATTTTCAACTATAATCATCTATAATCAAACAATTTTCAACTATAATCAAACAATTTTCAACTATAATCAAACAATTTTCAACTATAATCAAACAATTTTCAACTGTAATCAAACAATTTTCAACTATAATCAAACAATTTTCAACTATAATCAAACAATTTTCAACTGTAATCAAACAATTTTCAACTGTAATCAAACAATTTTCAACTATAATCAAACAATTTTCAACTATAATCAAACAATTTTCAACTATAATCAAACAATTTTCAACTATAATCACACAATTTTCAACTGTAATCAAACAATTTTCAACTGTAATCAAACAGTTTTCAACTATAATCAAACAATTTTCAACTGTAATCAAACAATTTTCAACTATAATCAAACAATTTTCAACTATAATCAAACAATTTTCAACTATAATCAAACAATTTTCAACTATAATCACACAATTTTCAACTATAATCAAACAATTTTCAACTATAATCAAACAATTTTCAACTATAATCAAACAATTTTCAACTGTAATCAAACAATTTTCAACTGTAATTAAACAATTTTCAACTATAATCAAACAATTTTCAACTATAATCAAACAATTTTCAACTATAATCAAACAATTTTCAACTATAATCAAACAATTTTCAACTATAATCAAACAATTTTCAACTATAATCCAACAATTTTCAACTATAATCAAACAATTTTCAACTATAATCAAACAATTTTCAACTATAATCAAACAATTTTCAACTATAATCCAACAATTTTCAACTGTAATCCAACAATTTTCAACTATAATAAAACAATTTTCAACTATAATCCAACGATTTTCAACTATAATCAAACAATTTTCAACTGTAATCAAACGATTTTCAACTATAATCAAACAATTTTCAACTATAATCAAACAATTTTCAACTATAATCCAACAACTTTCAACTGTAATCAAACGATTTTCAACTATAATCCAACAATTTTCAACTATAATCAAACAATTTTCAACTATAATCAAACAATTTTCAACTATAATCCAACAATTTTCAACTATAATCCAACAATTTTCAACTATAATCAAACAATTTTCAACTATAATCAAACAATTTTCAACTAGAATCAAACAATTTTCAACTAGAATCAAACAATTTTCAACTAGAATCAAACAATTTTCAACTATAATCAAACAATTTTCAACTATAATCAAACAATTTTCAACTATAATCAAACAATTTTCAACTGTAATCAAACAATTTCCAACTATAATCAAACAATTTTCAACTATAATCAAACAATTTTCAACTATAATCTAACAATTTTCAACTATAATCAAACAATTTTGAACTATAATCTAACAATTTTCAACTATAATCAAACAATTTTCAACTATAATCAAACAATTTTCAACTATAATCAAACAATTATCAACTATAATCAAACAATTTTCAACTATAATCAAACAATTATCAACTATAATCAAACAATTTTCAACTATAATCAAACAATTATCAACTATAATCAAACAATTTTCAACTATAATCAAACAATTTTCAACTATAATCAAACAATTTTCAACTATAATCAAACAATTTTCAACTATAATCAAACAATTTTCAACTATAATCCAACAATTTTCAACTGTAATCAAACGATTTTCAACTATAATCAAACAATTTTCAACTATAATCAAACAATTTTCAACTATAATCCAACAATTTTCAACTATAATCAAACAATTTTCAACTATAATCAAACAATTTTCAACTATAATCCAACAATTTTCAACTATAATCAAACAATTTTCAACTATAATCAAACAATTTTCAACTATAATCCAACAATTTTCAACTATAATCAAACCATTTTCAACTATAATCACACAATTTTCAACTGTAATCAAACAATTTTCAACTGTAATCAAACAATTTTCAACTATAATCAAACAATTTTCAACTATAATCAAACAATTTTCAACTATAATCAAACAATTTTCAACTATAATCAAACAATTTTCAACTATAATCACACAATTTTCAACTGTAATCAAACAATTTTCAACTATAATCAAACAATTTTCAACTATAATCTAACAATTTTCAACTATAATCAAACAATTTTCAACTATAATCCAACAATTTTCAACTATAATCAAACAATTTTCAACTATAATCAAACAATTTTCAACTATAATCAAACAATTTTCAACTATAATCCAACAATTTTCAACTGTAATCCAACAATTTTCAACTATAATCAAACAATTTTCAACTATAATCCAACGATTTTCAACTATAATCAAACAATTTTCAACTGTAATCAAACGATTTTCAACTATAATCAAACAATTTTCAACTATAATCAAACAATTTTCAACTATAATCCAACAATTTTCAACTGTAATCAAACGATTTTCAACTATAATCAAACAATTTTCAACTATAATCAAACAATTTTCAACTATAATCAAACAATTTTCAACTATAATCAAACAATTTTCAACTATAATCAAACAATTTTCAACTATAATCAAACAATTTTCAACTATAATCCAACAATTTTCAACTGTAATCAAACGATTTTCAACTATAATCAAACAATTTTCAACTATAATCAAACAATTTTCAACTATAATCCAACAATTTTCAACTATAATCAAACAATTTTCAACTATAATCCAACAATTTTCAACTATAATCCAACAATTTTCAACTATAATCCAACAATTTTCAACTATAATCAAACAATTTTCAACTATAATCAAACAATTTTCAACTAGAATCAAACAATTTTCAACTAGAATCAAACAATTTTCAACTAGAATCAAACAATTTTCAACTATAATCAAACAATTTTCAACTATAATCAAACAATTTTCAACTATAATCAAACAATTTTCAACTATAATCAAACAATTTTCAACTATAATCAAACAATTTTCAACTGTAATCAAACAATTTCCAACTATAATCAAACAATTTTCAACTATAATCAAACAATTTTCAACTATAATCTAACAATTTTCAACTATAATCAAACAATTTTCAACTATAATCTAACAATTTTCAACTATAATCAAACAATTTTCAACTATAATCAAACAATTTTCAACTATAATCAAACAATTATCAACTATAATCAAACAATTTTCAACTATAATCAAACAATTATCAACTATAATCAAACAATTTTCAACTATAATCAAACAATTATCAACTATAATCAAACAATTTTCAACTATAATCAAACAATTTTCAACTGTAATCAAACAATTTTCAACTATAATCAAACAATTTTCAACTATAATCAAACAATTTTCAACTGTAATCAAACAATTTTCAACTGTAATCAAACAATTTTCAACTATAATCAAACAATTTTCAACTATAATCAAACAATTTTCAACTATAATCAAACAATTTTCAACTATAATCACACAATTTTCAACTGTAATCAAACAATTTTCAACTGTAATCAAACAATTTTCAACTATAATCAAACAATTTTCAACTATAATCAAACAATTTTCAACTATAATCAAACAATTTTCAACTATAATCAAACAATTTTCAACTATAATCACACAATTTTCAACTGTAATCAAACAATTTTCAACTATAATCAAACAATTTTCAACTATAATCTAACAATTTTCAACTATAATCAAACAATTTTCAACTATAATCCAACAATTTTCAACTATAATCAAACAATTTTCAACTATAATCAAACAATTTTCAACTATAATCAAACAATTTTCAACTATAATCCAACAATTTTCAACTGTAATCCAACAATTTTCAACTATAATCAAACAATTTTCAACTATAATCCAACGATTTTCAACTATAATCAAACAATTTTCAACTGTAATCAAACGATTTTCAACTATAATCAAACAATTTTCAACTATAATCAAACAATTTTCAACTATAATCCAACAACTTTCAACTGTAATCAAACGATTTTCAACTATAATCCAACAATTTTCAACTATAATCAAACAATTTTCAACTATAATCAAACAATTTTCAACTATAATCAAACAATTTTCAACTATAATCAAACAATTTTCAACTATAATCCAACAATTTTCAACTGTAATCAAACGATTTTCAACTATAATCAAACAATTTTCAACTATAATCAAACAATTTTCAACTATAATCCAACAATTTTCAACTATAATCCAACAATTTTCAACTGTAATCAAACGATTTTCAACTATAATCAAACAATTTTCAACTATAATCAAACAATTTTCAACTATAATCCAACAATTTTCAACTATAATCCAACAATTTTCAACTGTAATCAAACGATTTTCAACTATAATCAAACAATTTTCAACTATAATCAAACAATTTTCAACTATAATCCAACAATTTTCAACTATAATCAAACAATTTTCAACTATAATCAAACAATTTTCAACTATAATCCAACAATTTTCAACTATAATCAAACAATTTTCAACTATAATCAAACAATTTTCAACTATAATCAAACAATTTTCAACTATAATCAAACAATTTTCAACTATAATCAAACAATTTTCAACTATAATCACACAATTTTCAACTGTAATCAAACAATTTTCAACTATAATCAAACAATTTTCAACTATAATCTAACAATTTTCAACTATAATCAAACAATTTTCAACTATAATCCAACAATTTTCAACTATAATCAAACAATTTTCAACTATAATCAAACAATTTTCAACTATAATCAAACAATTTTCAACTATAATCCAACAATTTTCAACTGTAATCCAACAATTTTCAACTATAATCAAACAATTTTCAACTATAATCCAACGATTTTCAACTATAATCAAACAATTTTCAACTGTAATCAAACGATTTTCAACTATAATCAAACAATTTTCAACTATAATCAAACAATTTTCAACTATAATCCAACAATTTTCAACTGTAATCAAACGATTTTCAACTATAATCAAACAATTTTCAACTATAATCAAACAATTTTCAACTATAATCAAACAATTTTCAACTATAATCAAACAATTTTCAACTATAATCAAACAATTTTCAACTATAATCAAACAATTTTCAACTATAATCCAACAATTTTCAACTGTAATCAAACGATTTTCAACTATAATCAAACAATTTTCAACTATAATCAAACAATTTTCAACTATAATCCAACAATTTTCAACTATAATCAAACAATTTTCAACTATAATCCAACAATTTTCAACTGTAATCCAACAATTTTCAACTATAATCCAACAATTTTCAACTATAATCAAACAATTTTCAACTATAATCAAACAATTTTCAACTAGAATCAAACAATTTTCAACTAGAATCAAACAATTTTCAACTAGAATCAAACAATTTTCAACTATAATCAAACAATTTTCAACTATAATCAAACAATTTTCAACTATAATCAAACAATTTTCAACTATAATCAAACAATTTTCAACTATAATCAAACAATTTTCAACTGTAATCAAACAATTTCCAACTATAATCAAACAATTTTCAACTATAATCAAACAATTTTCAACTATAATCTAACAATTTTCAACTATAATCAAACAATTTTCAACTATAATCTAACAATTTTCAACTATAATCAAACAATTTTCAACTATAATCAAACAATTTTCAACTATAATCAAACAATTATCAACTATAATCAAACAATTTTCAACTATAATCAAACAATTATCAACTATAATCAAACAATTTTCAACTATAATCAAACAATTATCAACTATAATCAAACAATTTTCAACTATAATCAAACAATTTTCAACTGTAATCAAACAATTTTCAACTATAATCAAACAATTTTCAACTATAATCAAACAATTTTCAACTGTAATCAAACAATTTTCAACTGTAATCAAACAATTTTCAACTATAATCAAACAATTTTCAACTATAATCAAACAATTTTCAACTATAATCAAACAATTTTCAACTATAATCACACAATTTTCAACTGTAATCAAACAATTTTCAACTGTAATCAAACAATTTTCAACTATAATCAAACAATTTTCAACTATAATCAAACAATTTTCAACTATAATCAAACAATTTTCAACTATAATCAAACAATTTTCAACTATAATCACACAATTTTCAACTGTAATCAAACAATTTTCAACTATAATCAAACAATTTTCAACTATAATCTAACAATTTTCAACTATAATCAAACAATTTTCAACTATAATCCAACAATTTTCAACTATAATCAAACAATTTTCAACTATAATCAAACAATTTTCAACTATAATCAAACAATTTTCAACTATAATCCAACAATTTTCAACTGTAATCCAACAATTTTCAACTATAATCAAACAATTTTCAACTATAATCCAACGATTTTCAACTATAATCAAACAATTTTCAACTGTAATCAAACGATTTTCAACTATAATCAAACAATTTTCAACTATAATCAAACAATTTTCAACTATAATCCAACAACTTTCAACTGTAATCAAACGATTTTCAACTATAATCCAACAATTTTCAACTATAATCAAACAATTTTCAACTATAATCAAACAATTTTCAACTATAATCAAACAATTTTCAACTATAATCAAACAATTTTCAACTATAATCCAACAATTTTCAACTGTAATCAAACGATTTTCAACTATAATCAAACAATTTTCAACTATAATCAAACAATTTTCAACTATAATCCAACAATTTTCAACTATAATCCAACAATTTTCAACTGTAATCAAACGATTTTCAACTATAATCAAACAATTTTCAACTATAATCAAACAATTTTCAACTATAATCCAACAATTTTCAACTATAATCCAACAATTTTCAACTGTAATCAAACGATTTTCAACTATAATCAAACAATTTTCAACTATAATCAAACAATTTTCAACTATAATCCAACAATTTTCAACTATAATCAAACAATTTTCAACTATAATCAAACAATTTTCAACTATAATCCAACAATTTTCAACTATAATCAAACAATTTTCAACTATAATCAAACAATTTTCAACTATAATCCAACAATTTTCAACTATAATCAAACAATTTTCAACTATAATCAAACAATTTTCAACTATAATCAAACAATTTTCAACTGTAATCAAACAATTTCCAACTATAATCAAACAATTTTCAACTATAATCAAACAATTTTCAACTATAATCTAACAATTTTCAACTATAATCAAACAATTTTCAACTATAATCTAACAATTTTCAACTATAATCAAACAATTTTCAACTATAATCAAACAATTTTCGACTATAATCAAACAATTATCAACTATAATCAAACAATTTTCAACTATAATCAAACAATTTTCAACTATAATCTAACAATTTTCAACTATAATCAAACAATTTTCAACTATAATCTAACAATTTTCAACTATAATCAAACAATTTTCAACTATAATCAAACAATTTTCGACTATAATCAAACAATTATCAACTATAATCAAACAATTTTCAACTATAATCAAACAATTTTCGACTATAATCAAACAATTTTCAACTATAATCAAACAATTTTCAACTATAATCTAACAATTTTCAACTATAATCAAACAATTTTCAACTATAATCTAACAATTTTCAACTATAATCAAACAATTTTCAACTATAATCAAACAATTTTCGACTATAATCAAACAATTATCAACTATAATCAAACAATTTTCAACTATAATCAAACAATTTTCAACTATAATCAAACAATTATCAACTATAATCAAACAATTTTCAACTATAATCCAACAATTATCAACTATAATCAAACAATTTTCAACTATAATCCAACAATTTTCAACTATAATCAAACAATTTTCAACTATAATCAAACAATTTTCAACTATAATCAAACAATTTTCAACTATAATCCAACAATTTTCAACTGTAATCAAACGATTTTCAACTATAATCAAACAATTTTCAACTATAATCAAACAATTTTCAACTATAATCAAACAATTTTCAACTATAATCACACAATTTTCAACTGTAATCAAACAATTTTCAACTATAATCAAACAATTTTCAACTATAATCTAACAATTTTCAACTATAATCAAACAATTTTCAACTATAATCCAACAATTTTCAACTATAATCAAACAATTTTCAACTATAATCAAACAATTTTCAACTATAATCAAACAATTTTCAACTATAATCCAACAATTTTCAACTGTAATCCAACAATTTTCAACTATAATCAAACAATTTTCAACTATAATCCAACGATTTTCAACTATAATCAAACAATTTTCAACTGTAATCAAACGATTTTCAACTATAATCAAACAATTTTCAACTATAATCAAACAATTTTCAACTATAATCCAACAACTTTCAACTGTAATCAAACGATTTTCAACTATAATCCAACAATTTTCAACTATAATCAAACAATTTTCAACTATAATCAAACAATTTTCAACTATAATCAAACAATTTTCAACTATAATCAAACAATTTTCAACTATAATCCAACAATTTTCAACTGTAATCAAACGATTTTCAACTATAATCAAACAATTTTCAACTATAATCAAACAATTTTCAACTATAATCCAACAATTTTCAACTATAATCCAACAATTTTCAACTGTAATCAAACGATTTTCAACTATAATCAAACAATTTTCAACTATAATCAAACAATTTTCAACTATAATCCAACAATTTTCAACTATAATCCAACAATTTTCAACTGTAATCAAACGATTTTCAACTATAATCAAACAATTTTCAACTATAATCAAACAATTTTCAACTATAATCCAACAATTTTCAACTATAATCAAACAATTTTCAACTATAATCAAACAATTTTCAACTATAATCCAACAATTTTCAACTATAATCAAACAATTTTCAACTATAATCAAACAATTTTCAACTATAATCCAACAATTTTCAACTATAATCAAACAATTTTCAACTATAATCAAACAATTTTCAACTATAATCAAACAATTTTCAACTGTAATCAAACAATTTCCAACTATAATCAAACAATTTTCAACTATAATCAAACAATTTTCAACTATAATCTAACAATTTTCAACTATAATCAAACAATTTTCAACTATAATCTAACAATTTTCAACTATAATCAAACAATTTTCAACTATAATCAAACAATTTTCGACTATAATCAAACAATTATCAACTATAATCAAACAATTTTCAACTATAATCAAACAATTTTCAACTATAATCTAACAATTTTCAACTATAATCAAACAATTTTCAACTATAATCTAACAATTTTCAACTATAATCAAACAATTTTCAACTATAATCAAACAATTTTCGACTATAATCAAACAATTATCAACTATAATCAAACAATTTTCAACTATAATCAAACAATTTTCGACTATAATCAAACAATTTTCAACTATAATCAAACAATTTTCAACTATAATCTAACAATTTTCAACTATAATCAAACAATTTTCAACTATAATCTAACAATTTTCAACTATAATCAAACAATTTTCAACTATAATCAAACAATTTTCGACTATAATCAAACAATTATCAACTATAATCAAACAATTTTCAACTATAATCAAACAATTTTCAACTATAATCAAACAATTATCAACTATAATCAAACAATTTTCAACTATAATCCAACAATTATCAACTATAATCAAACAATTTTCAACTATAATCCAACAATTTTCAACTATAATCAAACAATTTTCAACTATAATCAAACAATTTTCAACTATAATCAAACAATTTTCAACTATAATCCAACAATTTTCAACTGTAATCAAACGATTTTCAACTATAATCAAACAATTTTCAACTATAATCAAACAATTTTCAACTATAATCCAACAATTTTCAACTATAATCCAACAATTTTCAACTGTAATCAAACGATTTTCAACTATAATCAAACAATTTTCAACTATAATCAAACAATTTTCAACTATAATCCAACAATTTTCAACTATAATCCAACAATTTTCAACTGTAATCAAACGATTTTCAACTATAATCAAACAATTTTCAACTATAATCAAACAATTTTCAACTATAATCCAACAATTTTCAACTATAATCAAACAATTTTCAACTATAATCAAACAATTTTCAACTATAATCCAACAATTTTCAACTATAATCAAACAATTTTCAACTATAATCAAACAATTTTCAACTATAATCCAACAATTTTCAACTATAATCAAACAATTTTCAACTATAATCAAACAATTTTCAACTATAATCAAACAATTTTCAACTGTAATCAAACAATTTCCAACTATAATCAAACAATTTTCAACTATAATCAAACAATTTTCAACTATAATCTAACAATTTTCAACTATAATCAAACAATTTTCAACTATAATCTAACAATTTTCAACTATAATCAAACAATTTTCAACTATAATCAAACAATTTTCGACTATAATCAAACAATTATCAACTTTAATCAAACAATTTTCAACTATAATCAAACAATTTTCAACTATAATCTAACAATTTTCAACTATAATCAAACAATTTTCAACTATAATCTAACAATTTTCAACTATAATCAAACAATTTTCAACTATAATCAAACAATTTTCGACTATAATCAAACAATTATCAACTATAATCAAACAATTTTCAACTATAATCAAACAATTTTCGACTATAATCAAACAATTTTCAACTATAATCAAACAATTTTCAACTATAATCTAACAATTTTCAACTATAATCAAACAATTTTCAACTATAATCTAACAATTTTCAACTATAATCAAACAATTTTCAACTATAATCAAACAATTTTCGACTATAATCAAACAATTATCAACTATAATCAAACAATTTTCAACTATAATCAAACAATTTTCAACTATAATCAAACAATTATCAACTATAATCAAACAATTTTCAACTATAATCCAACAATTATCAACTATAATCAAACAATTTTCAACTATAATCCAACAATTTTCAACTATAATCAAACAATTTTCAACTATAATCAAACAATTTTCAACTATAATCAAACAATTTTCAACTATAATCAAACAATTTTCAACTATAATCCAACAATTTTCAACTATAATCCAACAATTTTCAACTATAATCAAACAATTTTCAACTATAATCCAACAATTTTCAACTATAATCAAACAATTTTCAACTATAATCAAACAATTTTCAACTATAATCCAACAATTTTCAACTATAATCCAACAATTTTCAACAATAATCAAACAATTTTCAACTATAATCCAACAATTTTCAACTATAATCAAACAATTTTCAACTATAATCAAACAATTTTCAACTATAATCCAACAATTATCAACTATAATCCAACAATTTTCAACTATAATCCAACAATTTTCAACTATAATCAAACAATTTTCAACTATAATCAAACAATTTTCAACTATAATCAAACAATTTTCAACTATAATCCAACAATTTTCAACTATAATCAAACAATTTTCAACTATAATCAAACAATTTTCAACTATAATCAAACAATTTTCAACTATAATCAAACAATTTTCAACTATAATCAAACAATTTTCAACTATAATCAAACAATTTTCAACTATAATCCAACAATTTTCAACTATAATCAAACAATTTTCAACTATAATCAAACAATTTTCAACTATAATCAAACAATTTTCAACTATAATCAAACAATTTTCAACTAAAATCAAACCATCGATCCATGAATCAACAACAAAATATACTTTGATTAAAATGTGCAACAGATTTGACACTAAAATAGATAAACTTGCTCAATACTCAATAATCCTATAATGATGATGAAAAGTGTTTATTTACATTAATTTCTTCTTCACGAGGATATTTCGTTTTTAGTGGAAATTCTAAGAAAACTGTTGAACTTTGACCTTCACTGTGAGAACGTTTGAAAAACACGAGGCTGATGTTTTCAAAGACGAAACTCAAGACTGAAGTGTTTTCGAAGCGGTTCGTGGAACAAAAGACGAGTCGTGACTCGAGAAGTAAACAAGTTTATTGAGGAAGATTTCATCATTCTGTCATCACAAGATCTTTGGAAGAAACTCAACATATTATGAAACATTTGTTCTTTTCTTTATTTTCTACAAAAACACAGTGAAAAACGATCTTTTCTAGATTCACTGGAAGCTTCGATTCAAACCTTTTCTTGTCGTTGAATCTTTTTCACGACATAAATCAGTTGGTTTCGTTAGATTCAAGTCGTTTGAATCACGAATTTCGGTGCCGTTGGGATTTTGACTGAATTTTTAATTTTAAATGTTGAACTTTTAATTGTTTTTATTGATTTTTAAAATTCAATAATTTCTATATTAAAAAGTAGAATAATATAAAAAATACATTTTAATTCATTTATTACAAATTATTAAAATCTTTTTTACACATAGAGTTTGATTTTCTAATTTCAATAATTCAAAGATGATTCTTTTAAATTCAATTTATTTTAAATTGTAACTTCTTAAATTCAACATAAAAATAACCGTTTCAACAGAGTCATGTGATCGTCTGTGCGTCGCCTGATTGGCCGAAAGTTTGCTCTGTTGGTTCGGTCTGGAGACTCTATTGTAGCAACACTTTACTGAACTAAAGACCCTGAACCGTCGTCTCCTCACATGTCGTCGGCGTGCGGTCGCAGCCGAGCAGAACCGCTCGGGTCCAGAGTGACGGCGGCGACGTGACCCGTGATCGGGTCGACCTGGAACCGACCCGTGACTTTGTCGTGGCTGCAGTTTCCAGAATCTTCCGTCAGCGTCAGCGTCTCCAGGCGCGAGCTCAGGTCGCTCAGGTCGCTCAGGTCGCTCAGGTCCACCGGAGCCGGGTCGGCCCGGGTCGAGGGCGGCGGCTCGAGGAGGTGCCGCGAGGCCTGCAGGGACCGGGACTGGACTGGAGGAGAAACACCATCTTCAGAACCGGTCCATGAACGCATCGTCTCACGACTCAAGACGTCGACTCGTGTTGATTATGTTCAAAACATTTACTTCCATAACAACCAGTGTTTGTTTGAACATCACCTTTGAACTTTGTGTGTCGAGGTGTTGTGTTGTTGTGTTGTTGTGTTGTTGTTTTAACACAGAAAATATGTTTTTAATCAAAGTGGAATTAAACACACATATACAAACACACACAAACACACACAAACACACACACAAATATAAACATATTTAAAAATGCACAAATCAAAGGACGTACAAAAATACACAAATATACTCCTCAAAGTTTCTCGAGCAAAATTGTACTCATGCACAGAAATAGACACACTTTACATACACAGAAACACACAGGCAAAAATATTCACATGCACACACACACACTGATATACACAATACCTAAACAAATATACATACCTGCAATACACACACAAATATACAAACACACAAATATACACGCACAAATGCAAATACACACACACATATACAGTACATACACACACACACACAAGTGTACACAAGAAAAAAATATAAACACACACACACACACACACACACACACACACACACACACACACACACACACACACACACACACCCCCACACACACACACACACACACACACACACACACTATGAGTGGTCAGTGGCTGAATGTGTGAGAATGAGTTTCATCTTCGAACTCAACACTGAGAGAAAGTGTTTGAAACTCGACTAGTTTGGTCTGAGTCGAGAAGCTTCACACGTTTGTTCACCAGAGTCGTCCTGCTCTACAGGGTCATCGGTGGTTTACGGGGACACACCTGGATCAGTGACACTCGACTAGTTTGGTCTGAGTCGAGAAGCTTCACACGTTTGTTGACCAGAGTCGTCCTGCACTACAGGGTCATCGGTGGTTTACGGGGACACACCTGGATCAGTGACACTCGACTAGTTTGGTCTGAGTCGAGAAGCTTCACACGTTTGTTGACCAGAGTCGTCCTGCACTACAGGGTCATCGGTGGTTTACGGGGACACACCCGGGTCAGCGTCGACTTCTACTCACGTTTGACGGCGGCGAAGTCTCCGTGGTTGACGGCCGAGTGCGGGAAGGTGAGGTTCGGCAGCAGGATGAGGGAGAACGACAGCATCAGCACCTGAGGACGACAGGAAGTTGATTTTCTTCAGGAAGAAACACGACAATGTTGAGAAGACACAATCTTGGTCTTCATTATTCTCGTAACAGGTTTTTCTGTTTCCTCTTTGTGTCGAGAGTTGTTTTTAAACTTTTTCAATTCAGCTGAGAATATTGTGTCCTTTGTGCTACACACACACACACACACACACCCCTACACACCTACACACACCCACACGAACCTACACACACACATATGTATATACAAACTGCTTTAAAGCTGGACAATGGACAAACACAAAAACATTTGTACCTCCTTATATACACTCATATACAGACACTCGTATACACACACTTGTATACACACACTCACATACACACACCCATACACACACTCGTATACACACACTCATATACACACACTCACCATGATGCACGTTGTGGTCTGAGCAGGTTTGTTTGTCGTGTTCACGATCAAAGCTTGAAGTCGACGCAGTTGATCCATCAGTGACCTGAGGACGACACAACATCTTCAGCAGTTGGTTCGTTTATACACAATCGTATACACACATTTCTATATACACACACTAGTATACACACTAGTATACACACACACTTGTATACACACACTAGTATACACACACTTGTATACACACACTAGTATATACACTAGTATACACACACACTTGTATACACACACTAGTCTATACACACTAGTATATACACACTTATATATAAACACTTGTATATACACACTTATAAACACACACTTGTATACACACACTGTTATACACACTTGTATTTACATACTAGTTTATACACACTTGTATATACACACTAGTATATACACATTAGTATATACACATTAGTATATACACAATAGTATACACACTAGTATATACAAACTTGTATACAAACTTGTATTTACACACTAGTATATACACAATAGTATATACACACTAGTATATAAACACTAGTATATACACACAAGTATATACTCACTAGTATATACACATTAGTATATACACAATGTATATACTCACTAGTATATACACATTAGTATATACAAAATTGTATATACACACATGTATACACACAGCGACCTGCGGACGCCACAAGAACATCTGGATCTTCACTGACGCCCTGAGAACCTTCAACACTCCACGAGTCGATTCTCAACAGTTGTTCTCGTGACTCACGACTGTTGAATCATCGACAACAACAACGAGACGACAATAACGAGTCGACAACAACGAGTCGACAACAACGAGACGACAACAACGAGACGACAACAACAAGACGACAACAACGAGACGACAACATCGAGACGACAACAAGGGGCGACAACAACGAGACGACAACAACGAGACGACAATAACGAGTCGACAACAACGAGTCGACAACAACGAGACGACAACAACGAGATGACAACAACGAGACGACAACAACGAGACGACAATAACGAGACGACAATAACGAGTCGACAAAAACGAGACGACAATAAAGAGTCGACAACAACGAGACGACAACAACGAGTCGACAACAAAGAGACGACAATAACGAGTCGACAACAACGAGTCGACAACAACGAGACGACAACAACAAGACGACAATAACGAGACGACAATAACGAGTCGACAAAAACGAGTCGACAACAAGATGACAACAACTAGTCGACAACAACGAGACGACAACAACTAGTCGACAACAACGAGACGACAACAACGAGACGACAATAACGAGACGACAATAATGAGTCGACAAAAACGAGACGACAATAAAGAGTCGACAACAACGAGACGACAACAATGAGTCGACAACAACGAGACGACAACAACGAGACAACAATAAAGAGTCGACAACAACGAGACGACAACAACGAGACGACAATAACGAGACGACAATAACGAGACGACAATAACGAGTCGACAAAAACGAGACGACAATAAAGAGTCGACAACAACGAGACGACAACAACGAGACGACAACAACGAGACGACAACAACGAGACGACAACAACGAGACGACAATAAAGAGTCGACAACAACGAGACGACAACAACGAGACGACAACAACGAGACGACAATAACGAGACGACAATAAAGAGTCGACAACAACGAGACGACAAAAACGAGTCGACAACAACGAGACGACAATGAAGAGTCGACAACAACGAGACGACAAAAACGAGACGACAATAAAGAGTCAACAACAACGAGTCGACAACAATGAGACGACAACAACGAGACGACAATAACGAGACGACTATAACGAGTCGACAACAACGAGATGACAACAACGAGACGACAACAACGAGACGACAACAACGAGACGACAACAACGAGACGACAACAACGAGACGACAATAACGAGTCGACAACAAGGGGCGACAACAACGAGACGACAACAACGAGACGACAACAACGAGACGACAACAACGAGACGACAATAAAGAGTCGACAACAACGAGACGACAAAAACGAGACGACAATAGTCGACAACGAGTCGACAACAATGAGACGACAACAACGAGTTGACAATAATGAGACGACAACAACGAGACGACAACAACGAGACAACAATAACGAGTCGACAACAACGAGAAGACAACAACGAGACGACAACAACGAGACGACAACAACGAGACGACAACAACGAGACGACAAAAACGAGACGACAATAAAGAGTCGACAACAACGAGACGACAACAACGAGTCGACAACAACAAGTCGACAACAACGAGACGACAACAAGGAGACGACAATAAAGAGTCGACAACAACGAGACGACAAAAACGAGACGACAATAAAGAGTCGACAACAACGAGTCGACAACAACGAGTCGACAACAACGAGACGACAACAACGAGACGACAACAACGAGACGACAATAACCAGACGACAATAACGAGTCGACAACAACGAGATGACAACAACGAGACGACAACAACGAGACGACAACAACAAGACGACAACAACGAGACGACAATAACGAGTCGACAACAAGGGGCGACAACAACGAGACGACAATAACGAGTCGACAACAACGAGTCGACAACAACGAGACGACAACAACTTGACGACAATAACGAGTTGACAACAACGAGACGACAATAATGACTCGACAACAAGGGGCGACAACAACGAGACGACAATAACGAGTCGACAACAACGAGACGACAATAACGAGTCGACAACAACGAGACGACAATAACGAGTCGACAACAACGAGTCGACAACAACGAGACGACAACAACGAGATGACAACAACTAGTCGACAACAACGAGTCGACAAATGTTTGTCGTCGTAATGATCGTGATTTTCTGCTCCAGACAGGAAGTGACACAAACGTCGACCTTGAGGACACAAGATGGATCTGAGTGGGACGTAAACACATGATGCGGCAGCGACGAGTTTCAATGACGGTCATCAGGCGTGTTCGAGCCGCGTCACTGTCACGTAGGATCCATTAACGGTGACCTTTCACCTCCGGATCTGAACGTGTCTGAGCCTCGGGTCGTGACCCCATGACCCGTCGAGAGGATAAACACTTGTTACTTAGAAACAGAGGGAAGTGAAAAGTTTGAAATTCTCACATGTTGCATTTTTCCAGCTGAGACACTTTCCTCTGCAGGTCCTGGTTGTGAGCGCTACACACTTCCATCCTGCAGGTGACGACACAACAACAAAAACATCAACACAAACATCAATGTGTGTGGATTGAATCTCACAGTGAAGAATCATCAGCTGTAGACGATAAACATGGTTAAGAATCAAATCATGTTTTGTCAAACAGTAGCTTTGTGTTGTTACTCTGTGAGGCTTTGTGTTGTTACTCTGTGAGGCTTTGTGTTGTTACTCTGTGAGGCTTTGTGTTGTTACTCTGTGAGGCTTTGTGTTGTTACTCTGCAAGGCTTTGTGTTGTTACTCTGCGAGGCTTTGTGTTATTACTCTGCAAGGCTTTGTGTTGTTACTCTGTGAGGCTTTGTGTTGTTACTCTGCGAGGCTTTGTGTTGTTACTCTGTGAGGCTTTGTGTTGTTACTCTGTGAGGCTTTGTGTTGTTACTCTGTGAGGCTTTGTGTTCTTACTCTGTGAGGCTTTGTGTTGTTACTCTGTGAGGCTTTGTGTTGTTACTCTGCGAGGCTTTGTGTTGTTACTCTGCGAGGCTTTGTGTTGTTACTCTGTGAGGCTTTGTGTTGTTACTCTGTGAGGCTTTGTGTTGTTACTCTGTGAGGCTTTGTGTTGTTACTCTGTGAGGCTTTGTGTTGTTACTCTGTGAGGCTTTGTGTTATTACTCTGCGAGGGTTTGTGTTGTTACTCTGCGAGGCTTTGTGTTGTTACTCTGTGAGGCTTTGTGTTGTTACTCTGTGAGGCTTTGTGTTGTTACTCTGTGAGGCTTTGTGTTGTTACTCTGTGAGGCTTTGTGTTGTTACTCTGCGAGGGTTTGTGTTATTACTCTGCAAGGCTTTGTGTTGTTACCCTGTGAGGCTTTGTGTTGTTACTCTGTGAGGCTTTTAGTTGTTACTCTGTGAGGCTTTGTGTTGTTACTCTATGAGGCTTTTAGTTGTTACTCTCTGAGGCTTTGTGTTGTTACTCTGCGAGGCTTTGTGTTATTACTCTGTGAGGCTTTGTGTTTTTACTCTGCAAGGTATTGTGTTATTACTCTGGGAGGCTTTGTGTTGTTACTCTGTGAGGCTTTGTGTTGTTACTCTGTGAGGCTTTGTGTTATTACTCTGTGAGGCTTTGTGTTATTACTCTGTGAGGCTTTGTGTTGTTACTCTGTGAGGCTTTGTGTTGTTACTCTGCGAGGCTTTGTGTTGTTACTCTGCGAGGGTTTGTGTTATTACTCTGCAAGGCTTTGTGTTGTTACTCTGTGAGGCTTTGTGTTGTTACTCTGTGAGGCTTTGTGTTGTTACTCTGTGAGGCTTTGTGTTGTTACTCTATGAGGCTTTTAGTTGTTACTCTCTGAGGCTTTGTGTTGTTACTCTGCGAGGCTTTGTGTTATTACTCTGTGAGGCTTTGTGTTTTTACTCTGCAAGGTATTGTGTTATTACTCTGCGAGGCTTTGTGTTGTTACTATTCAAGGCTTTGATTTTTTACTATCTGAGGGTTTGTGTTGTTACTCTGCGAGGGTTTGTGTTATTACTCTGCAAGGCTTTGTGTTGTTACTCTGTGAGGCTTTGTGTTGTTACTCTGTGAGGCTTTGTGTTGTTACTCTGTGAGGCTTTGTGTTGTTACTCTGTGAGGCTTTGTGTTGTTACTCTGTGAGGCTTTGTGTTGTTACTCTATGAGGCTTTGTGTTGTTACTCTGTGAGGCTTTGTGTTGTTACTCTGTGAGGCTTTGTGTTGTTACTCTGTGAGGCTTTGTGTTGTTACTCTGTGAGGCTTTGTGTTGTTACTCTGTGAGGCTTTGTGTTATTACTCTTTGAGGCTTTGTGTTGTTACTCTGCGAGGCTTTGTGTTGTTACTCTGTGAGGCTTTGTGTTGTTACTCTGTGAGGCTTTGTGTTGTTACTCTGTGAGGCTTTGTGTTGTTACTCTGTGAGGCTTTGTGTTGTTACTCTGTGAGGCTTTGTGTTATTACTCTGCGAGGGTTTGTGTTGTTACTCTGCGAGGCTTTGTGTTGTTACTCTGTGAGGCTTTGTGTTGTTACTCTGTGAGGCTTTGTGTTGTTACTCTGTGAGGCTTTGTGTTGTTACTCTGTGAGGCTTTGTGTTGTTACTCTGTGAGGCTTTGTGTTGTTACTCTGCGAGGGTTTGTGTTATTACTCTGCAAGGCTTTGTGTTGTTACCCTGTGAGGCTTTGTGTTGTTACTCTGTGAGGCTTTGTGTTGTTACTCTGTGAGGCTTTGTGTTGTTACTCTATGAGGCTTTTAGTTGTTACTCTCTGAGGCTTTGTGTTGTTACTCTGCGAGGCTTTGTGTTATTACTCTGTGAGGCTTTGTGTTTTTACTCTGCAAGGTATTGTGTTATTACTCTGGGAGGCTTTGTGTTGTTACTCTGTGAGGCTTTGTGTTGTTACTCTGTGAGGCTTTGTGTTATTACTCTGTGAGGCTTTGTGTTATTACTCTGTGAGGCTTTGTGTTGTTACTCTGTGAGGCTTTGTGTTGTTACTCTGCGAGGCTTTGTGTTGTTACTCTGCGAGGGTTTGTGTTATTACTCTGCAAGGCTTTGTGTTGTTACTCTGTGAGGCTTTGTGTTGTTACTCTGTGAGGCTTTGTGTTGTTACTCTGTGAGGCTTTGTGTTGTTACTCTATGAGGCTTTTAGTTGTTACTCTCTGAGGCTTTGTGTTGTTACTCTGCGAGGCTTTGTGTTATTACTCTGTGAGGCTTTGTGTTTTTACTCTGCAAGGTATTGTGTTATTACTCTGCGAGGCTTTGTGTTGTTACTATTCAAGGCTTTGATTTTTTACTATCTGAGGGTTTGTGTTGTTACTCTGCGAGGGTTTGTGTTATTACTCTGCAAGGCTTTGTGTTGTTACTCTGTGAGGCTTTGTGTTGTTACTCTGTGAGGCTTTGTGTTGTTACTCTGTGAGGCTTTGTGTTGTTACTCTGTGAGGCTTTGTGTTGTTACTCTGTGAGGCTTTGTGTTGTTACTCTATGAGGCTTTTAGTTGTTACTCTCTGAGGCTTTGTGTTCTTACTCTGCGAGGCTTTGTGTTATTACTCTGTGAGGCTTTGTGTTTTTACTCTGCAAGGTATTGTGTTATTACTCTGCGAGGCTTTGTGTTGTTACTATTCAAGGCTTTGATTTGTTACTATCTGAGGGTTTGTGTTATTACTCTGCGAGGCTTTGTGTTGTTACTATTCAAGGCTTTGATTTGTTACTATCTGAGGGTTTGTGTTATTACTCTGCGAGGCTTTGTGTTGTTACTATTCGAGGCTTTGATTTGTTACTATCTGAGGGTTTGTGTTGTGAATATTCAACTCTGTGTTACCTTCCTTCCAACCCATCGATATATTCCTTCTTCTTCTTCCGACTCTCCTGGGCCGACTGCTTGTTTCGGATCTTGCGACGGATTTTCTTCAGAACCCGTTCTTCGTTCTTTAAAATGAGAGAAGAGACACATTTTAACATTTTTTTAAGGACGCATTTTTCTGGCTCAACAAGATAATCTGACTTTGAATAATCAAAGTTGTCTTGTGTCACATTTATTATTATTATATTATTGTAAAATGATCAGTAACGGATCGAGCGTTACCTACAGCGTTGACTGTCTTGTATTAAATGTTCTTCAAGACGCAGTAACTTCTCATCATGACCATGTTTTACACTTTATTACTTTATAAAGTTGCTCTGAAATCTGGGCGAACGAGAGGTTACGAGAGTCCATTATGATGTAATAACGGCTTCACTCCTCCTCCAGCTGTAATCACGCTTTGTTTATACAACGAGTCCCTTGAAGGTGGAGACCATTGATGACGGGCGGTGACAAAACTCCACGCTTGACCAATCACAGCAGAGTGGGTGTGGTTATGGTCAACAAGATTTCATCTCCAGAAAAACAAAGTGTATTCAGTGGGCGGAGCTTAAGATCATTTTCTAATGTAAATATTTCAATGACAGGGTAGACGACATATTCATGTTTAAAACGGTCTTCAAGAGTGTGAGATGTAGTAGTAGTAGTACTACAGAAGTACGGTGGACGGTACCTTGGTCAGCGGCAGCTGGTCGGGCAGAGTCACTCCTTCTTTGGCCAAAAGCTTCTTTTCGTCGTCATTGAGGACGAGCTCCTGAATGCAGGGTTTGGACGTCAGCGGCGCCTGCAGACAATAATACAACATCTCAGCTCATGGTTAATTCCGTCTCGCACACGCACACGCACACGCACACGCACACGCACACACACACACACCCACACACGCACAGCTCAACACACACTGTTGAGCCCAAAAGTTTTGATCAATGCTGTGAAAACCCAATCACTGATTCATCTTTTCTTCAGCCTCGTCTTTGTTCGTCTCCGAGAGCCGACGCACAAAGAGAAGTAATGATCGAGCGCCGCTGCTGCTCCTATAGAAACGTTATCTCTGCTGTTGCATCAACAGTCTCTGGATCAGCCTCCTCGTTTCTGACCGACACACCCGGGCGTGGAACACATCCTGCATCTCCTGCTCGGCAAAAGTGTCTCGAGGTGTGACTCTGATGTCGGAGTGAGGGAAGAACCCGTGATGTCAGCAGACGTCTGCGGATCCTCAACCCCCTCGACGGACGTACGCACCGACTCTGTCGCGCCGGACAGCAGCAGATCCTTGACGGTCAGCGGGAAACTGGACGACACCAGTGTGTCGTGGAGAGGAAAGTGAGACTCGTGTGTCCGTCCTGAGGCCAGCGTGGAGTCGCAGCCGTCTGCACACATGGAGCGGGTCAGTTCGGATAGAACATGAACAAATATAGATATAACAACACTGGTTTATTATCAGTGAATAAAAGGTGTTTAATTTAGGAAAAAAGAGAAAGATTTCTCTGAAAAAACATCAGCGTGTGACCCTAGAAACAAAACGTCTGTGTCTTCAGTCCATAATCCTAGTGAAAGGATGATGTTATTCTATGTTAATCTTTGTGTTCTTTCCTTTGACCCATGTTCTTTATATTTGTACTTTGCACTTCCTTCATTCATTTTCTAACGCTTTATCCCTTATGGGGGTCGCAGGGAGACTGGAGTCTATCCTAGCTTCATAGGGCGAGAGGCAGGGGACACCCTGGACAGGACGCCAGTCTGTCTCAGGACACAGAAAGACAGACAACCATTCACACACTCATAACTACAGACATTTTCCCTCAAGTTCTCAACAAACCTCTGTATGTTTCTGGACTGTGGGAGGAAACCGGAGTGTCCGGAGTAAACCCACACAACACATACAAACTCACACAGGAAGGTCACAAGTTGGCTCGGCCCTAACCACTGCGCCACTGTATGCCTCATATCCCTTGCACTTTGTTCTTTTATTTACACTTTGTTCTTGTTTTTATGAAACTTTCGTCTGCTGTGAACTGAAACCCAATTTCCCCGAAGGAGATCTCCAGGGTTATTATTTAGATGAATAATCAAAAAGGGGTTTTTTTATTGAGTAAAGGAAGATTTTCTCTGAGATAAAATCAGTGACTCTTGACTCGTGAAAATGAGTAAAACACAAACGCTAGAAACATAACAATTTCCCAAAGGAGACCTCCAGAGTTCTACCTATCTATTTATTTATCATCAATAAAGCTTAAACACAAACGCACAAATTGACACAAAGTCTCTCAAAGCCAGGAGACACACATGTACAGAACACCATCGTCTGCATACAATCAAACACATTCAGATTCAAATACACAAACAAGTTTTTGTCACCAGTCCAGAGCTGGACATAACTGTAGTTTTTTATGTAACTGTTTATGTGTACTCTTCTCTATGTGTACGAGCGTGAATATAACCCTGACATTGAAACTGCTCCGAGGTACAGGAAAGTTCGTCCTGTGATTTAAGGAGCATTTGAACAGATTATTCAACTTATTTAACCATTTTTTAGAAAGACACGAACGATCTACTCTTCACTGGGAATCAGAAATTTGACTTAAAAGACTGAAACCAGAAGAAAAGATTTTCGACATGTCCTTCTTCAATTGTTGTTATGCATTATGGTGAGTAAAGTTTGTGTTTTGAAAATATGCACTAAAATGATTGTTCTGAACCAAACATGAGGAAACACATCAGAAACACTGAATAAAGTAGAACCACATGAACCGTTAGATTTATGTTTGTTACTCTGTGTTTTATCTTGATCATATATATATATATACAGTATATATATATAGCGCTGCTTGATTATATAAAATATCGTGTTATTTAAAATTAAAATTAAATGACTATTCCTTTAGTTCATACTGAAATTTTGACTGTTCCTTTAGCTCGTACTGAACTAATGTTTGTTCCTTTAGCTCGTATTGAACTTATGACTGTTCTTTTAGCTTGTACCGAACTAATGACTGTTCTTTTAGCTCGTACCGAACTAATGACTGTTCCTTTAGCTCGTACCGAACTAATGACTGTTCTTTTAGCTCGTACCGAACTAATGACTGTTCTTTTAGCTCGTACCGAACTAATGACTGTTCCTTTAGCTCGTACTGAACTAATGACTGTTCCTTTAGCTCGTACTGAACTAATGACTGTTCCTTTAGATCGTACTGAACTTATGACTGTTCTTTTAGCTCGTACTGAACTAATGACTGTTCCTTTAGCTCGTACTGAACTAATGACTGTTCCTTTAGCTCGTACTGAACTAATGACTGTTCCTTTAGATCGTATTGAACTTATGACTGTTCCTTTAGCTCGTACTGAACTAATGACTGTTCCTTTAGCTCGTACTGAACTAATGACTGTTCCTTTAGCTCGTACTGAACTAATGACTGTTCTTTTAGCTCGTACTGAACTAATGACTGTTCCTTTAGCTCGTACTGAACTTATGACTGTTCTTTTAGCTCGTACTGAACTTTTGACTGTTCCTTTAGATCGTACTGAACTTATGACTGTTCCTTTAGCTCGTACTGAACTTATGACTGTTCCTTTAGCTCCTACTGAACTTATGACTGTTCCTTTAGATCGTACTGAACTTATGACTGTTCTTTTAGCTCGTACTGAACTTATGACTGTTCTTTTAGCTCGTACTGAACTTTTGACTGTTCCTTTAGATCGTACTGAACTTATGACTGTTCCTTTAGCTCGTACTGAACTTATGACTGTTCCTTTAGCTCCTACTGAACTTATGACTGTTCCTTTAGCTCGTACTGAACTTATGACTGTTCTTTTAGCTCGTACTGAACTAATGACTGTTCCTTTAGCTCGTACTGAACTTATGACTGTTCCTTTAGATCGTACTGAACTTATGACTGTTCCTTTAGCTCGTACTGAACTTATGACTGTTCCTTTAGCTCGTACTGAACTTATGACTGTTCCTTTAGCTCGTACTGAACTTATGACTGTTCCTTTAGCTCGTACTGAACTCATGACTGTTCCTTTAGCTCGTACTGAACTTATGACTGTTCCTTTAGCTCGTACTGAACTTATGACTGTTCCTTTAGCTCGTACTGAACTAATGACTGTTCTTTTAGCTCGTACTGAACTAATGACTGTTCCTTTATCTCGTACTTAACTTATGACTGTTCCTTTAGCTCGTACTGAACTCATGACTGTTCCTTTAGCTCGTACTGAACTTATGACTGTTCCTTTAGCTCGTACTGAACTAATGACTGTTCCTTTAGCTCGTACTGAACTAATGACTGTTCCTTTAGCTCGTACTGAACTAATGACTGTTCTTTTAGCTCGTACTGAACTAATGACTGTTCCTTTAGCTCGTACTGAACTTATGACTGTTCTTTTAGCTCGTACTGAACTTTTGACTGTTCCTTTAGATCGTACTGAACTTATGACTGTTCCTTTAGCTCGTACTGAACTTATGACTGTTCCTTTAGCTCCTACTGAACTTATGACTGTTCCTTTAGATCGTACTGAACTTATGACTGTTCTTTTAGCTCGTACTGAACTTATGACTGTTCTTTTAGCTCGTACTGAACTTTTGACTGTTCCTTTAGATCGTACTGAACTTATGACTGTTCCTTTAGCTCGTACTGAACTTATGACTGTTCCTTTAGCTCCTACTGAACTTATGACTGTTCCTTTAGCTCGTACTGAACTTATGACTGTTCCTTTAGATCGTACTGAACTTATGACTGTTCTTTTAGCTCGTACTGAACTAATGACTGTTCCTTTAGCTCGTACTGAACTTATGACTGTTCCTTTAGATCGTACTGAACTTATGACTGTTCCTTTAGCTCGTACTGAACTTATGACTGTTCCTTTAGCTCGTACTGAACTTATGACTGTTCCTTTAGCTCGTACTGAACTTATGACTGTTCCTTTAGCTCGTACTGAACTCATGACTGTTCCTTTAGCTCGTACTGAACTTATGACTGTTCCTTTAGCTCGTACTGAACTTATGACTGTTCCTTTAGCTCGTACTGAACTAATGACTGTTCTTTTAGCTCGTACTGAACTAATGACTGTTCCTTTATCTCGTACTTAACTTATGACTGTTCCTTTAGCTCGTACTGAACTCATGACTGTTCCTTTAGCTCGTACTGAACTTATGACTGTTCCTTTAGCTCGTACTGAACTTATGACTGTTCCTTTAGCTCGTACTGAACTAATGACTGTTCCTTTAGCTCGTACTGAACTAATGACTGTTCCTTTAGCTCGTACTGAACTCATGACTGTTCCTTTAGCTTGTACTGAACTAATGACTGTTCTTTTAGCTCGTACTGAACTTATGACTGTTCTTTTAGCTCGTACTGAACTTTTGACTGTTCCTTTAGATCGTACTGAACTTATGACTGTTCCTTTAGCTCGTACTGAACTTATGACTGTTCCTTTAGCTCCTACTGAACTTATGACTGTTCTTTTAGCTCGTACTGAACTTTTGACTGTTCCTTTAGCTCGTACTGAACTTATGACTGTTCCTTTAGCTCGTACTGAACTAATGACTGTTCCTTTAGCTCGTACTGAACTTATGACTGTTCTTTTAGCTCGTACTGAACTTTTGACTTTTCCTTTAGATCGTACTGAACTTATGACTGTTCTTTTAGCTCGTACTGAACTAATGACTGTTCCTTTAGCTCGTACTGAACTTTTGACTTTTCCTTTAGATCGTACTGAACTAATGACTGTTCCTTTAGCTCGTACTGAACTAATGACTGTTCCTTTAGCTCGCACTGAACTTATGACTGTTCCTTTAGATCGTACTGAACTTATGACTGTTCCTTTAGCTCGTACTGAACTTATGACTGTTCCTTTAGCTCGTACTGAACTTATGACTGTTCCTTTAGCTCGTACTGAACTTATGACTGTTCCTTTAGCTCGTACTGAACTAATGACTGTTCCTTTATCTCGTACTGAACTAATGACTGTTCCTTTAGCTCGTACTGAACTAATGACTGTTCCTTTAGCTCGTACTGAACTAATGACTGTTCTTTTAGCTCGTACTGAACTTATGACTGTTCTTTTAGCTCGTACTGAACTTTTGACTGTTCCTTTAGATCGTACTGAACTTATGACTGTTCCTTTAGCTCGTACTGAACTTATGACTGTTCCTTTAGCTCCTACTGAACTTATGACTGTTCTTTTAGCTCGTACTGAACTTTTGACTGTTCCTTTAGCTCGTACTGAACTTATGACTGTTCCTTTAGCTCGTACTGAACTAATGACTGTTCCTTTAGCTCGTACTGAACTTATGACTGTTCTTTTAGCTCGTACTGAACTTTTGACTTTTCCTTTAGATCGTACTGAACTTATGACTGTTCTTTTAGCTCGTACTGAACTAATGACTGTTCCTTTAGCTCGTACTGAACTTTTGACTTTTCCTTTAGATCGTACTGAACTAATGACTGTTCCTTTAGCTCGTACTGAACTAATGACTGTTCCTTTAGCTCGTACTGAACTTATGACTGTTCCTTTAGATCGTACTGAACTTATGACTGTTCCTTTAGCTCGTACTGAACTTATGACTGTTCTTTTAGCTCGTACTGAACTTATGACTGTTCCTTTAGCTCGTACTGAACTAATGACTGTTCCTTTAGCTCGTACTGAACTAATGACTGTTCCTTTAGCTCCCACTGAACTAATGACTGTTCCTTTAGCTCGTACTGAACTAATGACTGTTCCTTTAGATCGTACTGAACTAATGACTGTTCCTTTAGATCGTACTGAACTAATGACTGTTCCTTTAGCTCGTACTGAACTAATGACTGTTCCTTTAGCTCGTACTGAACTAATGACTGTTCCTTTAGCTCGTACTGAACTAATGACTGTTCCTTTATCTCGTACTTAACTTATGACTGTTCCTTTAGCTCGTACTGAACTAATGACTGTTCCTTTATCTCGTAATTAACTTATGACTGTTCCTTTATCTCGTACTGAACTTATGACTGTTTCTAAAGTTACTCACTGAATCCAGAGAGGAAGTTTCCGTCCAAAGCTGTTTTGCTCGGAGCTCCGTGACTGTTGCAGTGCGCTGCCTCCGGTGGGCTGTCGGACCTCTGCGGGCTGTCCATCTGGTCCGAGACATGGTCCTCGCTGATGCCGCTGTCACTGGGCGACGGGGACCAGAGAGGAGAACCCGAGGCCGACCCGGTCAGCAGAGCGTCAAGGAACTGATCGTCGCACTGTTGAGGCGGCATCTGTGGACGGACCTCCATCAGTCTCACACCAGAGGTTCGACAACAGCAGGAGTTTCAAATGTTTACGCACGTTTGGGTTCTGGACCGGCCAGCTGGGCTGGTTCGCACAGTGATGGGAGGTCATATGGTCCTGATCTAAGAGCCAGTCCAGCAGCTCCGTGCAATCAGAGGCCTGGAATGAAAGCGTCACACATGACGACACAGAGTTGCTCATGAAGGAAGTCTGTGGGAATGTGAAGATCCTCGAGAAGATATACTTTCATTTCTGAGGTAGATTTATTGTACATAACAAACAATATTTAACTATAATCAAACAATTTTCAACTATAATCAAACAATTTTCAACTATAATCAAACAATTTTCAACTATAATCAAACAATTTTCAACTATAATCAAACAATTTTCAACTATAATCAAACAATTTAAACTATAATCAAACAATTTTCAACTATAAT